>NC_071116.1:22245000-22545000 GCF_024256425.1 Clarias gariepinus | reverse complement strand
TGAAAAGCGATTGCTATACAACAAACAAGCAGATGGGGGAATGTTGATTGAATTTGCACGCTGAGAAACCACAAACAATGTCGACAAATTGCAATGGTCTCGTGCTGTTAATATTCTAATTAATATCTCTACGTCTAAATAGGCCTCGTTTGTGCCCTTGAAGGCAGAACAAGTAAATTTTGTAGAACTTGGGTAGAAGTTAACTTTATTTTAAATATTGCTCATACTGTTTTAAGTATTTTTCTTTATCCCATAAAAAAAGTGGAAATTTTAACCTTTCATGGCTTCAAGTGGAAAAATTATAAATGATCTCCCTGGCTCAAATGCTTCAAAGCGAGCATTTGATACACTTGATGTAGTTTTAGAGATATGCTCTAGCCTTTTGAGGGCCTTAGTTAAGATTTGGATTTGCTCTCTCAACCAGTATGCTTCTCAAGTAGGGCTGAAATGATGGCAGAATAAATTAACACATGCATGCACACTTACGAGGGGTGTTTGAATTAAACCGGGACTTTTCATATGCAGAACAGTTATGAGACCTTTTTCGTTATTTCTCTACGTCAAATGCAGCGTAGGAAGACACACCTGGATGACAATGGCATACAGTACAACTTGACCTTAAGAAAGCTGTATAAATGTGGTGTGGCCCCCAGAATTGAGAACACCGTTTCCATTGATGGAGAAGACCTGAATAGGGTTGGGAAGGTTAAGTATCTCGGCTCAGTTATTAATTCAGGTCACACCCACCCTGATGTCAGAGCAAGGCCGTGTTGGTGAAATGACAGAAAGTCACATGTGTCCTCTGTGACCCTAAAAATGGCCAAAAAAAAATCTGTAATCTGTAAGTCTGTTGTTGAGGTATTAAGTGAGTTGTGGCTAAGACCAAATCCTAATGAAAGTGAAACCAAAACATCAAGTTTCAGTTACATGTTGCATCATGTGCTTCCGTTCTCACCCTGATGCACAGTGAGGGAATAGGGTCACTATGGACTCATCCCCTTTTTTCAAATGCTGCAAAGACCAATTTTTATACTCACTAGTGCCAATCCTGTGAGCTCTCATCACATGGTGTTTAAGTGATCTCCATTCATGATTTATTTCTGATCATATTTCTTCCACAAACAGTACAGTTCAGCGCTATCCCTTCAGGTTTTGATAATGGATTGAAGGGTTCTTAACCTAGTTTCACATTTTCTTTTTTGTCTTTGATTGATGCAGACCAATTTTTAATTTTATTTTTTGGTTCTGGCAGTGCATGTTAGATGCTTAAAGAAATTTGTTAACAGATGTTTAAATATATTAGATAGAGTTATTTGTACTATTTGTGGTGCAGTGGTTAGCACTGTTACTTCGCACCTCTAGGGTCCGGGTTCGATTCCCGTCCAGGCTCGATTCTCGTCTCTGTGTACATGGAGTTTGTATGTTCTCCCTGTGCTTGCTGGATTTCCTTCAGGTACTCCGGTTTCCTCCCTCAGTCCAAAGATATGCAGGTTAGGCTAATTAGCATTCCCAAATTGTGCGTATTGTGTAAATGTGTATGGGAGTGCGCACTGCGAGGGATTGGTACCCTGCCCAGAGTGTACCCTGCCTCGTGCCCTAAGCCTCCTGGGATTGGGTCCCTGCGACCCTGAATACATGATAAAGTGGTATAGAAGATGAGTGAGTGAGTGTACTATTTGTAACCTTACTTTTTAGGGAACCTTAAAAGAAATTACAGTCATAGTTGTGTTTTATTTCTTGGGAAATTATTGGGGCAATAAGTATTTTGTTTCTGTTATTTGTAACATTGCTTACTCTTAGACATATTACCAACTTATTTGTCTATACTTTGCTATAGAAAGCTAATTTGCTCATCTGCTAAACATTTCTCTTCATAGTCAAGCCCCTGAAATTATTTTCGAACCAAAACAACAGCTGCAAATGCATTGAGAGTCATTTTGGTTCACAAATACTGAATGTTTTAAATTAGGCATGTTTTTTTTGTTTAAAACACATCAGAGCCTTTCTGATTTTCCACCCATCTAATTTCACATTTGCTTTGAAACATGACTTGTTTATCAAATCCTCTTGTGATGAAATAGGCCATATTCAGGTCAGCCCACTTTGACTCCACACGGAGACACAACAAGGCTTTTATTTCCATGTTTGCAAGTCATTAACTGCTTAGCTGACCCACTAGACAAGCCTGGGGAGCAGGAAGTCTGCTAATGTAAATGGCACGAGTTACCGAAGGCAGGAATTTAAAGCAATAGTTAATTGGCTTCTAGTGAAGTATGGCTCCTGTGGTGCCTTTCAAAAGCAACTGTGGTCTGTCTTGCGTTGATTAAGATAAAATGGATGATGACACATTAATTACATGACTTGTTAGCTTAGTTAGCCTAATGAGGAAAGATTTATAAATGTTTACTGTTAATAGTGCTATATTGAGCCTGGATACATAGATTAAAGTCTGTTATTTGCAAATTAACATGTATTACCTGACTCCTACAGTACCTTCAGTACATACTTATTTACTTACTTACGTTTTTACTTACTCACTTGCTGTGTTTACTTAAAGGTTATATTCTAAATAATGCCTTAAGGATTGCAAGATGTTTCACTTTCATTGACTTCATAGTAATGAAACCAAACATTTGCAAAACATAGGTATCCAATATATCTTAAAAAATCTTAAGAAACCTTAAGAATTTGTGCATTATTAAATTGAATTGTGTATTAAATCACATTTTGGGTGATTTGGGTTATGCATATTTACAGATTCCTGGTTCAGTAAGCTCCATTTTAATGCCAAGTTTATTACTTTATCATGGCCTGTTGCTGAGGTATGGCCATTGCACTTTAACGAGGAGTGCCTTGGAGAAAGTGCCTTAAAAATATGGTCAGAATATTGGTGATGGTGTTGATTTTGGAGCGGGGGCTTCTTTTTTGGATGACAACCTTTTAGTCTTTGGTGATAAAAAATACTACCTTAACTTTAGACAAGCAGTTCCAGGAACTTGTATACAACAGCTTGTTTATGGGGTTTTTCCTCTTAATCTAAACTAGTGGTGCATTGTATACCAATACTAAAACATAGCATGGTATTAGAGTTTTGCAAATAGTACAACAGCAGAAAAAAATCAATACTTTCACGCATTTTAGGGAAAACTCTGAGAGCAATGACATAGTGTGTGATGAAGCAGAAAAAAAAAAAATCAAGTTTGTAATATCACCCACAGGATGTGTTACAGTATATGAGCAGTGAGCAATGGTGGGGAGAATGGAGCAGATTTTTTTTTGTTTATGACTAGCCTTGAAAAGATGTCAGTATAAAGAGGGGCCTGAAGTAAATTATGAAGATATTTGTTATAAAGAAGTTGAAAGAGCCAACCCTAACCCTACAGTACATTTGGCAGACGCTCTTATCCAGAGCAACTTACATTTTTATCTCATTACACATCTGAGCAGTTGAGGGTTAAGGGCCTTGCTCAAGGGCCCAACAGTGGCAACTTGGTGGTTGTGGGGTTTAAACCTGGGATCTTCCGAACCGTAGCCTTATCCACTGAGCTACCCCGTGGCCCTATAGTAGCAGCACTCATGTGTACACATTGGTAAAACTGGTATTATACTGAATATTTACCACACATTCAAGTTTTGTATTTTGTTTTTTTTAAATAAGATGAGGGATTTGTATTTCTTACAATTAAGTAGACAGAGAAGCAAGTATAATGAAATATATAGGTTTAAAAAAAATTTATGTGAAAACCCAAATGTTAAATTCACGTTAAATTATCATACTGTATATATAATCAGTTTCATTAAAATGTTTTCTAGATATGGTATCAAGCTGACGCCAATGTACTTAGGCCCTTTTCTATGGCAAGTTTGTCACTGTCAGTTTTGTAAAATTAATGACTATCAAAACAAATATTTTGGTATTGAGAAAACATTATTATAAACCAATTTCTCTCAGATGAGCGTGGCAGTTTGGCCTCCTTTAAGATCCTGGTAAGGTGGTCCCACCTTCTAATCCTGTACTGTAATGTATGTGACAAATTAAAGGGTTAACTACTTACTGTACAATTGTTTGAACTGATCTTGGAATCTGCAGTTGTTTAGAAATAACTCCAATAGATACTTCACTTATGTAAATCTACCATCCGCTTTCTCAGATCTACACTGACCTTGTTGGAATTTCCCACTGTACTGGGTATTAGTCAATCCAAACAAGTCAAAAATCAAAAGTTAACAAGTCAAACCATTTTTATATTGCGTAGAGAAGCCACCAGCTATAGTCATTTTAGATGACACCAACATAAAGTTGAGTAGTTACTGTTAAATGGGCATAAAAAATTAAAATACATTTTGGATGGTCAGCACAACTGAATTAATAATCTAAGTGGGTGTGTGTTCATTGGAATTGATAGAATGTGTAAAATATATTGTGCTTTAAATTCTTGGGATTTTCTTTTAGAAAAGATGTATGTTGTACAATTATCCTGCGCCACAAAACACAAGTTCAAAGAAATCATTGAACAAAAACTTTGAAAACTTCTATTCATAACAGTACATGTACAAATCTAGAGACTATTTAAGATGTTGATACACCCTGTATTGGAAACACGTTTATTGCAGAGCACCACAGTACGTTTAGACTTAACTGCAGCTAATTTATTGATTGTTAGGTGGGGGAAACTGGGGAACCTAAAGTAAACTCTTAAACTCATGAGGCAGCAACACTGCCCATTACACCCTTAATACTGCACTGTAATGAAAATGCTATAAACCTATAGTATTAGTGTGGAGGTCTTCTCAAAGGTACAGCAATGATTGAGGATTTTTTAGTGATGGTTCTTGATAACTACAGTATCTGACTAAAGGTACTACCAAGTAAAGGATATAATGTTGACCCTAACCTTGAAAGATTATGGGTTCTGTGATGTCATAGCTGTTCATGGCTTGAAGTCTAAAAGAGCATAATTTCCATTCTCTCTGGAAGAGAATAAGTTTTTGAATACTATAAAAATACAGTTTATCACTTTTTCATTGGAATTGATAGAATTTTCGAAAAAAATAGTTTAGATTTTTTTTTTTTTTTTACAAAGGTGCAGTCTGACTGGTAAAATCCGTCTATAAAAAAAGAAAGCATTACAAGATAAAATGAAAGAATAAAAATGTTTCAGGGAGAAGGTGTGAGACTAGTAATGATTATTTCTGGTGGCAGTATGATTGGTGAGACTTCGGCATTTGATTGTATAGCACTCCTTATCCAACTGTTAGTTAGGATTGTAAGACATTGTGTGGTGCAAAAAAGATCTGAAGGGAATAATCCATGTGCTATTTTTCAGGACCATGGACAGCACATATGCGATTCTAACAATTAATAGCTTATTTTATTTTTTGTTTTTTACATTTTTTATTGTAATTAATCACTTGTATAATGTGCATCGTACTATACAGAATATTTGTTAGCATTTCAGTAATAAACAATGCATTTTTAATAAAAAGAAAATCACTTGTTCACATCCTGATAGTGTTTGAATAGAAACTAAGAACACCAATGTTCGAAATTGCGTCTCTCTCTCTCTCTCTCTCTCTCTCTCTCTTACACACACACACACACACACACACACACACACACACACACACACACACACACTATACTGTGCAAAAATAGACGTGTTAATAGTTTAATTTAGACGTGTTAATTTAGACATCCAAATTAACATTTGGTGCAGCCGCTCTTTGCCTGAAAAGCATGAATTCTTCTTGGTACACTTGCACAGTTTTTAAAGGAACTCGGCAGGTCCAGTAGGCTGTTTCAAACATCTTTGAGAACTAACCACAGATCCTCAGTCAACGCAGGCTGCTTCAAATCCTACTGTCTCTTGATTTAATCCCAGACAGACTATTGGGATCAGGGCTCTATGCCAAACCATCACTTTCAGGACTCTTTGTTATTCTTTACGCTGATGATAGTTTGTAATGACTATAATATGTTTTTGGTCATTGTCCTGCTGCAGGGTGAACAATCAGACACCATCCTGATGGTATTCAATGATGGGGAAGTGGTTGCCTGTATTTGTCAGGATTGAGGACAGCATTAATCCAAACCAAATCTTGATTTCATTTACAGAAATGTAGCTTCAAACTTGCAAGGAACCTCAGACAATGATTATTGTACCGTTTTTCAGTCCTTTGTCAAACAACCTACAGTACTGTACCTCCTGTTATCGGCACATATTTTGAATTGTGACTCATTAGTCCAGAGCTCCTGCTGCCATTTTTCTTCATTGTGGTTCCTATAGTACTGTATGTTTTAATGCATAGTTTAGTTGCTTAAGCCTTGTTTCCATGTTGGAGGTATAACTTTTGGGCCACAATTCCTCCATGAAGATGATTTCATCATAGACGAATGTAAACCTCTGCATGAAACAGGGCAAATCTGCCACAAAGACAATCGACATGATTTAGCATGCTTACGACGATGTTGCAATTAATTTTTTGGGGTGTTTGAGTGGTGCATGTTTTTTAAGGTTGCCATTTTAACACCACTGCAAAGATATCCAGCACAAACTGTGTTTGACACATTTTGAGAAGAATACTTCCAGGAAACATTCCAAAAGTGGCAGATGACATATATATATATGTGTGTGTGTGTGTGTGTGTGTGTGTGTGTGTGTGTGTGTGTGTGTGAAATATTTTCCTTATTTTTTTGTTGGTCTCTAAACCAGCCATGACGAGAACTTCCAGGAACTACTGTACTAAAGAAATTTTTATAGCAAACAATATTTCTAAACAGTTGCATTTTAAAGTCTACTGATGTCTACTGAAACTTTAAGCTGAACTTCCTTGAAATGAAAGAAATTATTCATATTTGTGTGGGGCTTTAAGCGTGCTGCGTGTTTGTTCAGGCAATCGGAAAGTAGTGATCCATGAAATGTATACACTCAGGAACTCACATTTGTGTTAATTCTCAAGCAAATGTCAATGCTGAACAAATAAAATAACTTTGTTATTGGTTTCATAGCCCATATTTTGCAATATATCATGATGCCTGGACGTAGACTTTGATCCAGAGAATAAGCTTTATCCCCCAGGTCCCTTTTTTTTTTTTTACTTAAACTGAAGTAATACACAAATAGATAAATAACCCATGCAGAATGCAGGCCATCTGAATGTTTTACAGTCAGTATTTATGGTTAGGGTGACCTTTTGTACATTATTTAGAAACAAACAGACACTCGGGCTTCTAGAGTGGAATGGGCCTGTGTTACTGGGAATGTAGCCATTTCCATTATAGCAGTGCATGGCTGAATGGAGTAATGGACTATGATAGCAGTGCATCCATCACAGTTTATTATATGACAGCATGGAATGTGTCATGTGCGGTGACTGACGAGAGCTTCGTGTCGAATTTGAGCGGGAGGGGAGAACATCATTGTAAATCTTAAGTGGGCACTTATCAAAACTGACACTAAATCTCCCACCTGAGATGGATCACCATCATCTACACTTTTTATAATAAATACGTAGCTCTTATACAGTACCTACACACACACACACACACACACACACACACACACACACACACACACACACACACACACACACACACACACCAACACACTGTCCACTTTATAAGTAACACTGCAGAAACATGCTGATCTGTGAATTTTATGCACATCAGTCTTTAGATGTTACATTACATTACAATAGTGAAATATCATCCAGTGGACAGACTTCTGTAAATAGAAACTCCTTGTTGAGATCAGAAGGGACTAACCTGCCTAGTTCAAACTGACAGGAAATCTATGGTAACAAGCCTTTATAAAAGTGTTGAGCAAAAATAACATTGCAGACATGGTTTGAAAATTTATGTGCACATCAAGTATTGATAAGGTCATTTCTTATTCATGATTCTTATAGTATATAATATAGTAAGATGGCAAAAAGTCATGATTAATTATGCAGATGAAGACTTATTCAACCCTGGCTTATTATTTAGAAAAAACAACCTAAAGCATTCAATCAAAAGTTTGCTTCTACACTAAAGAGACACTGCACTGAAAAAAATAACTGAGATGTTGTAAATGTAGCATTATTAAATCTGTGTAATCAACAATAAATAATTAAGTTTGTACGTTTACATAAATATATCAAAGTAAGAAATTAATCCCTGACAATCTTTTTAAGTGCACACACACAACAAGCAATAATCTTGTTCATTTTACTCAAATAAAACTGCCTCCCCATGGAAAAAGCATGGGAAACCCCGTATCAAATTTAAAGTGTACCAAAGCCTCATTGCGGTAGGAAACAACTCTTTGGAGCATTCTGTTCACCTCGTGTGCTAAAAGTTTTAACAAGCAGAAGACGACCTGTGGATTTAGGACCAAGTGCACTTTGAAGGAACTGTGGATGTTCAGGAGTGTATGCACATAATAGAAAGTGTTCTTACTTCAAGTTTTGTGCTGGATGAAGTTGCATTTCAAAGTACAAAATTACACAACTGGTATTTTAACTATAATATATAAGAAATGCCTAACTAGATAATGTGAGTATATGTAACTTTAAAATGAGACTAGGACATTTAATAAAACAAAGTAGGCCCCACTCCAAGTAGTATGGAAACTTTTAAAACATAGATAAATTTCAATTAAAAATACATATTTGAAACTCTTAAAGTTAAGTAGAGCATGGACACAAAAAAAGGCCAGGGAAATTATTAAATTAAGTAGGGTTTACTTGCTAAATTAAATAGACTTAACTAGCAGAATTAAGTAGACTTTACTAGCAAAAAATATCTTTTACATAAAGAAAAGTAAGTAGTAAATACAAAGAATAGTCTTGTTTGACCAACATAATAATCTGATGCAGAAGTTACCTTAATTTTTTTTAAGTAGATCAGGCTGTAAGACAGCTTGAATCATCCAAAGGACAATGACTATACAAACTAGAGAAAGAATGGTGAAGCTCATATCCTTTACTTTTGATCATTTATAGGTTCCATGTTGGACTCTTCAACAGAACAAGTAAACTGTCTTTGGGTAGATAAAATACATCAACTACTAAAGCACCTTTAGATACATTATGCTACACTTTACATGTTGTTGACATAGAAAATAAAATTATTCGGAACAAAAGGAATATAATTTTTGATGTTTTATCATTTGATTAATTTATAATAAGAACAATATGTTATTTAATACAATAAAAGTGCTATACAGCAATCAATATGTATAGTATGAAGTCATTTTATTCTTCAAAACCTGCTGGATCTGGATGGGCATAGAGTGAAGAAGACGTCAGCAGTACTCTGGTGTTACTCGCTCAATTCATGACAGCTTGATTGCTTCATGAAGATCATGTACACAAATTTGCTTCAGGAAGTAAAAGTCCTGCCACATATTTGCTCAACCCATTAACTAAACTCGAACTAATCAGTAACATCTCCTGTTCTGTGCACAGAGAAGACTATAACGCCTGGCATATGTTGTCCTAATACTTTTGGCCACCACTCTAGTATATACACTATTTAGAACAATATTGCAGTGTTTTTTTATTGAACTGTAGGTTCTAATCAAAGTCTTTGTGGCAACTGAAGAACCCCTAGAACTTTTTTTTTTTTTTGTAGCAGACAACCATACAAATCTGAGTTAAAGAACCTTTGTTCACTCAGAAATATAGTAATAAAAAAAAATGTGCCATTACATGATTAAAAAAAAAATGGTAGTTCACATTTTGGTTGGCCAAAAAAAGTAATTTCAGAAGGGTCAAATTATTGGCCTGTATCAAGCAATGAAAACAGTAAATGAGAATGCTATTAGTAAAATTATTTTAAGAATTGTCCAATGCATCAACCTGGAAAGATACTGTACTGTAGTACTAAACCATCAGTTTGGAACATGGAACGAAATGTCATAAATAATTACATCAAATATTAAATGATTAATGGCTGTGATTGAAAATCACTTAAACACTTGGTAAAGTTTCAGTATAAAAATAAAACTGACAGGCATGTTTAATAGTTGAATGTAGGAGTACATTTATTTTTTTGAAATACATGTAGTATATTTCTACACACACAATGTGACAGCTAAACCACTAGAAAACCACTAGTTAGTAAGACACATCAAGCAAAAAGCTTCAATTTGCCAGGGAGCATACAGTAAAGATTGGAATTTAGCGTAATGGAAAAAGGTCATGTGGTCCGACGAGTCCAGGTTGATCCTTTTCCAGAGCGATGGTGCATCAGGGTAAAAAGGGAAATGCATAAAGTGTTGCACCCATCATGCATAGTGCCCACTGTACAAGCCTCTGGTGGCAGTGTTATGATGGGGTCACTTTAGTTGGTAATGTCTCGGCTCAGTAACATTCTGTAGCAATATAATAAAGTCAGCTGATGAACCGAATGAACTGTATGACCAGGTTATCCCATTAGTCCATTATTCCTTCCGGCCTGCCCAGGGTGTAGCGCACCCAAATTCATTTTTATACATGAATTGGCTACCAAATTGTTTGTCATAATTCAAACAAAAATTTTATTTATTTATTTTTCAAATACCTTTAGGGATTACCTTAATGTTATTGAACAAAAGGTCTTGCTTTTAGAACACTTTCAGTTAAAACCTCACATTTTTTGTGCACTTGTTTGTATCTGCAGCCTATTTCTGCAATTTTTCTTCATGTATCCATGGTAATGTCCATCAAGTTCTCTGCTTCCCCCGTATATCTAAAGCATGCCAGCAAGTGAATCTGCTTGTTTGAAATTCCCCCTAGGCATTCCTATCCACTATTCCATCCACCTCTCACCCAGACTTCCCAGGATGTCCAACGGTCCTCCAGATCTAACACAGCCTTGACCCTGAAGTACCTCCAGATGATGAATGAGTGAAAATGATGCTGTCGTGTATTCCATATGGGCGTCCCTGCAATTTATCCAACCCTCATGTCTAGTTGTCTCTCTATGGTCTTTTCGAAAATGGTTTGGACTGATCTCTGGTCACTGTCGGCTCTATTCAAGGCCTTTTGCATTGGCTGCGCCTCTCACATGTGTTGCTTTTGATAAAATGATCTGCCAAATGAATAAACGTAAATGCCAGAGTCTCTAACCAAACAGGAAGAAAAAAAGGTCTTAGTGACAAAGGTTTAGTGTATTGAGTGTGTGCTAAACATAGTGAGACCTCAATAAATCTACTATTTCAAGAGATTTTCAACAATAAAAAAAAAAGTCAGACTTTCCAAGGTAATATACTGTATGTCAGGAATGTCATAAATCACAAGAGCTGAGGCGACTCCAAGGAAAAACACAGGGATTTCTGCACTTTTAAACAAAGGCACCTTGATGAGACAGGAGAGTATGAATAGTATGTCCGTTTTTATAGTACTAAAAGATGTAATGCTACATTAAGAGTGCATAGTTTCAGTCCTGGAGGGACAAAGTCCAGTACAGTTTGGTGGGTTTGTAGCTTTTAGGGTTTACACCTGCTTCAACTTAGTGTGCGTTAGTGCAGAGAAAAAAAATTAAAAACACCTCCAGAGCTGAATGTGTGCCCTTGGTGTAGGAAAAGCCATCAGATATAGCTCTGGCCAACAGACAAAGACTGTGTTTTTGCGAAAAGAGCATTATAAAGATATTTTTTTACCTATACTATTTTAATGGCCTGATTTAAGAAATGATATATTTTACCAAAATGTTAAACATACTTATTTTTAACCTTCCCTAGGCTATCGCTGGGTGAAGGCCATGTTACATAAGAAAATATTTTAATACGGTGTTAAAAACTCATAACTTGTTTGAATATGTCTAAGACCTTGCGAGCCAAGTGTGATTTCCTCACCCAGTAAATGTCACATTTTGATTAAGCTGTTGTACAGCATAGCAAAACTGCCATAAACCTAAACAGTTCAGCTTGGAATTAGATACTGGTTGTCAAAATATCCGTGACACTTTGCACTGTAATCATCATGAAGTCTTATAACACAGTTTTCTCCTTTTCCTATTTTTAACTTGGTTCAGTTACATGCAAAAGAGAAAGACTTATGAGATATATAGTAAAAAAATATGTCAAAAGGGTTCGTTCTCCGGGCAATAATACATGCGTATACTAGAGCTGTTTTTAAACCCTGAAATAAACTGTGTTGTTTGAGTGAAAGCTAAGGTTAGTATGAGAAAAATTACAGTTATCTGCTAATTAGCTCAGGGGGATCTGTTGCTATGAACTACACATATGCGTGGTGTAAATGTAAATGCGTTGCATGTTATTTTGTTCATGCAGCTCAATATATTGAACAATGAACTAAACTTTGTTTAATTTAATGTAAAAATATAAGCAAAGGTCTTAGAGAATCAATTGTTGCTACACATTAATCTGGAAAGGGATTTTAAACAATTTCCAAGCAATTTGGTGTTTAGTGCTCTACAGTGAGGGATATTATTCACAAGTTGAAAGCATTCAAGACAGTTGCCAATCCTCCCAATAGTGCACGTCCCAGCACACTTACCCAAATGTCAGATCTTGCAATGCACAGATAAAAATGCACAAGGAAAGCACAACTGAGATTCACAAAACTAACTCTAAGCAAAGCACAAGGCTTCGGTAACAAGGTCCTATGGACACATACGACCAAATGGAGTTGTTTGGCATAAATGCCCAGAGCCATGTTTGGGGAAAACCAAACAGTATTTTAGCAGAAACACCTCATACCCAATGTTAATCATAGTAGTGGAGGGGTGATGATTTGGGCTCGTTTTTCTGCAACAGAAATTGGGCACCTTGAGAGTCATTTACTCTAAAATGAACTCCAGGGTACCCTAGAGGCAAATGTTTTATTTTTTTTAATTTTATTGTGATTATGGCCAACAGTTTATGAAAATCCAAAATCCAATATCTTAAAATACAGTAAAAATACATCATCAATACCCTATGCATATTCATGGAAAGTTGACTGGAAGGGGAAAAAAACCTGCACAAGCAAAAGGGATAACTGCAGCTTTAAAAAAAAAAAAAAAAAAAGCTGATTCAAAACCTTGCTGGAGGCTGGAGTCAGTGCACAGATGTCGTTAGGAGAAGGGTTACTGTTGCATTCTTAGTATCAAGCCACTCCTAAACCAGACAAAATGTTAGAAGTGCTATTACTGAGCTAAGTAGAAAAAAACTTGACAGTTGCTCAGTGGTTCAAAATTTTCTTTTCAGATGAAAAAAAAAAAATAATAATTTAATTTCTTCTGGAAATCAATGTCTCAGAGTCTGGAGGAAGAGACTCCTGAGCTGGTAATGTTTTTTTTTTTTTTTTTTTTTTTTTTTAAACTGGTCTGATAATGCCTCAGCAGGCCGATTCCCTCCATACCTTGTTGCATCCATGCAGTAATTCATGCTAAAGGAGCCCAGACAATTTGTTTCAGAAGTTGCACATACTGTATATGTAAATAATTTTTTGATTGATCTTAAGAAATATTGGTATACTTCAAGATTTCATGAGCTGTAAGCTGAAATCATCAAAATAAATAAAAATGCATGTTATTAAAATAAAAAGATTCAGAATACAGTATATAAATTAACCATTCTTTTCCAAGAGTTCATAAGCAAGGATACAGTATGTGTGTTGTCTTCTTCAACCTCAATGTATTATTTACCAAATATCATTTTTTGCTAACAAATGCACACTTCAATATGTTTATGCTAAATTGTGTAATTGAAATAATAATAATAATAATAATAATAATAATACATAAACAAAATTCTTCCTATTTTCTATACTGTAATTTTTTTTTCTTTGCACATGGTGGATAAATAAATAAATTCAAGTACCTTATAACAGGTTGTCAGCAGGAGGGTAAGTAACCATGCAAAAAGCGATTTTAGAGCAATTGGAAATAAAAATGCTTGATATGTTTTGTGTCTTATATTTAATACGGTGCTAAAAGTTTAAGATAGCTGACCTTCATACCCATGTGCTTACTTAAAATCCCAATTTGAAGTTGTCCCACTTTTTGCTCCGATAATACCCTCCACTCTTCTGGGAAGGCATTCCACTAGACGTTGTAGCATGGCTGTTTGAACTCCTGCCAATTCAGCCACAAGAGCATTTGTGAGGTCAGTCACTGACTTTGACCGAGGAAGCCCGGGGCACAGTCGGCATTCCAATTCATGTCAAAGGTGTTTAGGGCTTTGTGCAGGCCACTTGAGATCATCTATGTCTTTAAGGATCTAGCTTTGGGCATCTTGGTTCCAGTAAAATGAAATTGTAATGAATGTGAGGATATTCTATACACTCTTTGTACTTTTACCTTTGTGGTAGTGGTTTGGGGAGAGACCTCATATGGGTGTGATGGTCCAGTGATCACATACTGCATTTCGACCATACTCTATAGGTTATTGATATCTGTGTGTTTATACGAATCTATCTGAATAGAGACAAAACTTCTCAGATTACACCTGCCATGGATCTACGCAAATTACCTCATCACGGTCAAGTTCCTATCTCTGTTCAGTCACCTGAATGCTTATGAAATTCACCTGTTTGCAATCTCACTATTCCCTTAAAAAGACTAAACATTCTCTTGTAAAAATGAAAATTTACCATTGTTCCTTAATGAATAAACAATCAATTTTAAAATTTTCACTCTCTTTCATTTTTGGGACAGGGGTAGCTCCGTGATTAAGGTGTTGAACTGGTGATCAGGAGGTCTCCGGTTCGACCCTGACACTGCCCAACTACTCTTACCTGAGACAAGTGTCAATACATTTTCCTGATATTGAGAGAGACAGAGAGAGCGAGAGAGACAAAATACACAGCAGAAATTGCATTAGGTTTACCCACCATTTTTGTCGTAATTGCCATAGACATAAAACCTTTTTTGATCAATTAATCCATGATTAATTTGATTAGATGGGTTTATTCATTTATAAACACTACCATGCAGGCACTAAGAGGTGTGCTTTCTACAGCAGTGGGTCCCAGAACTGCACCTGTGGTATTAATAAGACGTGCGTCCATTTTTTTTTTTTATCAGTCTAACTGATGAACACACTCACACTGCTGGAAATTAAATCTAGCGCATGTCGACATTCTCTATTAAATCACATCACGCAGAACTATAATTCCGACATATTTAAAACGGCCTGTACCATTAAGTAAACATGAAGTGTTTTAGCTTCGAGCTGTATTAGATCTGTAGTGCTTATAAAGTAGAAGACCGGAGGCGAATCCACAGGATGCAAAAGTGCGAAGCGGATGTGTATTTCTTTTAAATAGAACGACATTTTAAAAAAATAAAAATAGCTCTGATAGTAGGACAATCGTAGGTAGATATTTATGCATTTGTTGTACAGTAACATGTTTCTGCGTCTTCACAGCTCATTCACAGAGACACGTATAGTGAACCTACATCATCTAAGCCTAATAAGTGCCATAAATGCACATAGTGTCTAAATGATTGTGTGTGTGTGTGTGTGTGTGTGCCCTGCAATTGATTACCACCCTATCCAGAGAGTACCCTGTCAAGTGCCCTAAGTCTCCTAGGATAGGCTCCAGGCCATTCGCGACGCTGTATACAAGACAAAGCGGTGTTGACGGTGATTGAGTGAGTAAGTGAGTGAGTGAGTGAGTGAGAGAGCACATCCCTAATTGTTTTATTCTATACTTAGTAATGAGATATACTGTAATAAAGCTTTTTATTGAGACCTTGCAGCTATATTCACCCTTTATACTTAATCTTCCGCTAAGCTAATGGAATAGTAGGCTATAACAAAAATAATAACAGACTGATAATAAACTAAAAGCTGTTCAATTTCTGGAAGGATACTATTTGCAAATTACAATCATTTTGCATTGTGTGTCTGTGTTTATTTTGGTTATTTAGGTTTATGTCTTACTGATTGAAATGGCTTGGTACCTATTTTGCTATCCATATAATTCTGCTTTATTGTATTCGTTTTTTAATACTGCTGCATGTGTGTGTGTGTGTGTGTGTGTGTGTGTGTGTGTGTGTGTGTGTTTGTGTTGTGCCACACAGGAAAAGCTTTAGCATCTGCTATTTTGAACACACTGGAAATGTTCCCATGTTGCATTACTGACACAATTCATTTATTCTGCAACTTTACTACCTCATGTAGTGCACTTTAACAATCAGACTGACTCCGACATGATTATTATTCAACCAGAAACTGTTCAGATCCCTAAACAATGGCAGATTCTTATGAGACTTACTTTTTTTTTTTTTTTTTTTTTTTTTAATCATTCGATTTTACTCCTGGAAACACATGGACATTTTCACAATTAGTCTATAAGAAATGCAATGCATAATTCAGAAAACTGTCTTCATGCGTTTCACACAGCAGGGCGGATCTGTCCATGTGGGAACCCAAAATTTACATGTCAAAGAATGTTTATACAGGTTGGGGTGTGACACTGCACCGTGTCTACGGAGGGTTGTGTTTTATTTCACAGCCCTGGGGCCAAGGTAGTGTGGAAACTTGCAAAGGCTCTCTAAGGACTGATACACAGTAGCTGTTGTTAAAATTAAACAGTGTAGCACTGAAAAATAAGGGGAAACCAGAATATGTTTTAGGTTGCTGAATAGTGGATTGGATTTATAGTGTAGCTGGCCGGATATATCTGAAAGCTCAGCCCTTCTCTCTCTCTCTCTCTCTCTCTCTCTCTCTCTCTCTTTGTGTTGCTCACTTTGACACTCCTTTTGCTTTGGACATGATTGATTATTCATGTTGCTCTATTATTGTCCAATATAAATAACTATTTCAATCTGAATTGAATAATCGCAGTCCTTTCATTTCAGCAGTCATTTAATAATCAGAAACTGAAACATAATCTTTATTACTAGGGTTTTAAAACAGCAGTTGGTTTCCGATCCATGCCAATTGGTGAGTGCTTGAAGTCTGTTAACTTCCACAATCACTAGCCTGCGCTGGATGTCTTCCAGATTTGTAATGATATCACTTTTTATAAAATTCTGAATGCCTTTTTTTTTTTGCTGTGTGTTTTGTTTTCAGCCTGCTCAGTGTGTTTAAGGATGAATGACCAGCATGACCAGTCTGGAATGTTTGATTTTTTTTTTCATCTTCAGAACTGCCTTAATTCTTCATGCCATAGATTCAGGAAGGTGCTGCACTTTTAACCCGGATTTTGTCTAAACCAAAAAATGTAAGCAGTCATTACGTATTCTTTATTGTTTTTTTAAAAAAAGTTGTCACTGCTAAAATGTATTAGTTGTTTGCACTATTTAGACAAATAATTGACTACACTGATCAAGTTAAGAAGACATCACTCAGTATGTTACGTTTTTGAAAAGGGGGAGGGGCTTTTTGAAGCAGGTCGCTTGAGCAGAGAGCTGCAGCTGCCTCAAGAGAAGGGTTGACGAGCCAACGGTTAATTTTTGAAAACAACGTGAATCGGTGAGTTTATAAAGAGTATTATCTGCAGATATCTTTCTGAAAAAAAGTGCTAACCCAAAATATGGACCGATGTTGAAAGATGACAAAGTGTTAATGTGCAGATAGACGCTTTTTTCCCCTGTCGGTTTAGATATAACGTTAACTTTTAATTCAGCCATTTTTGTCATTTCATATATTGTAACATTATCCGGAGTGTAAGTGTTTTTGTATGCTCACAGTTTAGCTGCAACGTGTTTATTTTGTTAACTTTTTTTTTTTTTTTTTCTGGTTCGCACTCATGCATGTAACGTTAAGAGTCCATGCATGTAACTTACATGTGCTTTCCATGTGGTTAATGCTAGCGTGTGTATTTTTTTTCTAATTTAAGTTTTGCATTAGTGATTTTTTTATATAGCTGTTAACTTATTGAAAATTGGAATAATGTTGTGTGATTTTTACTAACCCTTTTAATGAAGAGTTGAAAAAGCAGTCATAACCAATTCATACATTAGTTTGCTTGTGTCAGACTATTTGTTTAACATAATTAATAGCTATTTAATGACTAATGTCTTGAATGTGTTTTGTTAGGACTCTGCTGATGATCATGTGTTCCAAGACCTTGGAATCCTCCTTGTTGAGCGTGAAGGTCCTGTATCTCCATCCTCTCTGCATCTCAATCCAGCCTCATTTAAGATTGTCATCGAGGGAGAAGTTGTGATGGAAAGCATTAAAGACTTGCCAAAGGCTATCTAGTTTTAATGCATGTTCAGTCATTCAGAGGGATATGGCATATTGTTGAATACTATGTGTTCATGTTACTATAAGCAATTTGTACAGTTGTTGACTAGCAAACAAGAATTGCATGTCAAAAAATGTTACTTGTCTTTTGTATGACAAGTTCATACATGGATGAATACACTGTACTGCCTGTTTTTATAAGCAATAAAAACATTGGAATGTGGTAAGTTTATTTCTTTAACTATTATTTCTTAATTATAAGGCATTATGTAATATAACATCAATACTTAGAATTAATATTTAATAAGATTTTTTAATGTAAATTGTACACCAAAAAATAGTGTTAACTAATGGTTTTTAGTAAAGACTACTAATGCAAACCTGATTTGTCTACTGCACCCACTAACATTTTAATGTTTATAAAGCTTAACCCGTTTAGTTTTAGATTTGTAAAAACTAATCTTGATCAGTGCAACGGGTTTCCACGCAAATTTCTAGTAAAGTCAACTAATTCGGGTTAAGAGTGTGGAAGCATTTCTTATAGATTGTGTATTTCATATTTACGTAATAGAATAACGTGGTTGCTGAAGATTAGCTGGCTGCATATCAATGACACGAATCTCTCTTCCCACCACATCCCAAAAGTGCTTTATTAGATTGAGATCTGGTGACTGTGGAGGCCATTTATGGACAATTCACTAACTGCCATGTTCAAGATGCTTTTAGCATTGTGACATGGAACGTTATGCTGCTTAGAGTAGCCATCAGAAAATGGATACATACTGTGGTCATGAAAGGATGGACATTAAGGATGGACATTGGTACTGATGAGCCCAAAGTGTGGCAAGAAGTTCTCACCTACACCATTACACCACCACCACCAGCTTGTACTGTTGATACAAGGCAGGATGGATTCATATGTTCATGTTGTTTACACCACATTCTGACCCTACCATTTAAATTTTGCAGGAGAAATGGAGACTCATCAGTCCAGACAGAATTTTTCCATTTATTTGTTGTCCAATGTTTGTGAGCCAATGTGAATTGTAGCCTGTTCTTAGCTGACAGGAGAAGCACCTAGTGTGGTCTTGCTGTTGCCTATCTGCTTCAAGGTTCAATGTGTTTCTTATTCAACGATACCCCTTGGCTAAAGTGCTGGGTCGTTCATGAACGATTTGTTCTTTTTGAATGAGTCTTTAATGTGATTTAGAAGAAAGAGTAGTCTCGGAGAGTGATTTGTTTATTTTCTATTGGACGTGCATGCTCAAAGCATTTAAAAATCTCCGTAGGTTATATACAGGAAACAAAAATAATAGTTACTTTTAAATCTTTTGGTCTGAATCGTTCGTTCTTTTGTCACGTGACTCCCATAGACACTATGCTGTGCATGACACAGGAAACAGAATTAAGCAGTTCTTCTCAATGAGTCTTCTAGTCTGAGTCGTTGTTATTTTGTCACATGACTTCCATAGATGCAATGCAGTGCAGAAGATTCAAAAGAACAAACGACTCGGACTAGAAGACTCATGAGAAGATCTGTTCAATTCTGTTTCCTGTGTAATGCACTGCATAGCATCTATGGCAGTCAAAAACAAAAGATCGAACAAAAGAACAAACGTTCGAACGAACGACTCGAACCAAATGATATGAGAGTTGAGCTGCTCATACTGTTTATCCTAAAATGCTCTTAACTGCATTGTAATATTTAATTACTGAAAGTATAACCAAAATTTGTGTATGTAGAAGTGCTGGGGGTCTGTTAATAATAAAATGTAACATTTAATTTTATTTCTGATCAAAAGAATGAAATGATTAAAAAAAAGATTTGTTCATTTTGAGATTCAAAGAACCAGGTCACTAAAATGATTCAATGAATAGTTCCCATCACTACTGGCTATTTTCCTCTGACTTCTGGCATCAAATAAATATTTTTTACCTAGAGGGAATATGCAGCTTACTGTACCATATATTTTTCTTTCTTTTTTTTTTTGACCATTCTCTATAAACCCTAAACATGGTTGCAAATCCACTTTTTAAGTGATCATCTTGACCATATCTAAATACCTAAATGCAAGGTTTATACCATATGATTGCCTTATTAGATTGCATTGCATTAACAAGCCTTTGAAATTGAAATTTAAAATGTTTTAAAAGTGACGTCCATAGCCCCAATAACATAGTTGTCTCCATTATTAGAACATGATGATCGAAAGAGCTCAATATGATTTTAGAAGTCTGTCAACTCAAAGACCACCAAAGTGTTTAGTATCAAAAGACAGTGTCGCACAAACTGTTAGTGTGCTGATAAGAAGAAAGAATTGATTGGTGGACTAAAAGGAAAAAAATGCATCATTTTGAATGAGATAAGACCACAGCAGTGGATTATGAAGGAGTAACTGCTAGACAGATTAAAAACCTAGCCCTTGATCTGGTCCTAGCTGTGCCAAGGAGCACAATAAAGAAAGGAATACAGTGACATGGCCTCAGAGGGGTTGTGTTGAGATATAAAGCACAGGTAAGCCTCAGGAACATAAAGCCAGGTTACAGTTTGATGGAAGTAGTATGAATAAAGTCTGTTGAGCTCTGGGACTTATGGGCAGATGTGACAAAGCTGAACTTGTATCAAAGTGATAGAAAGAATAATGTGTGTGGGGTTAAAAAAAATAAAAAATAAAATAAAAAACTTTTCACCTCATCGGTAAAACACACTGTCATGGGCATCGGTGGCTTTTAGTCTTGTCATTTATTGATCTTGTGACTGCAGGCAAAAACACAAGATATCTGATGTGGATGAAAATATGTTGACCCTTTGAATGTTTTAGGAACTTGTTGTAGAACTCTTAATGAGTAATTCAAGATGCGCAAAAAAAAAAACCCAAAAAAAACAAGGTCCAAATTCCCACCAGGCATCATTGCAGTTACTCATTGTGTAAACCCCCAAAATACAGTAGGTACGAACTAAATATAACAGCATTGCACACCATCTAACAGACGACCTTCATGGAAAACACTCAGCATCTCTGATTATTATGTATTACAGACTAATTAAATTAAACTAACCAATAAATATTATGTTGCTCTTTCTCATCACTAAATGTGCTCATAAAATAGGACTGTTTATAAAAAGAAGCCTGTGGTTATATTTTAGCTGATACTGTAAAATTACAGCTGACGTTATGCACTTTAATCTCATAGTGATCGTTCAATTACATAAAAAAACGCATTGTATACGGGAAATTAGGTATTTGCTTTATATACTAGAAAACACAAAACCATAATTACCACCATCATCATCATTATCATCATCATCATCTTCATCAACAACAACAACTTTCTGGAAGGATAAATGATTCTAAAATAGATCCTATGTGTTTTTATGGGTTAACTTTATGACTGTGAGTTTTAAAGGTTAAAAGATTGGGATTTTAAATCATTAAATTTATTTATATATTAAATATAATTAATATATAATTAAATAAATTCTGAAAAGTTTAGGCTGTTTATTCATTAATTCATTCATTAACGCATTCTTTTTCTATACCATTTATCCTGTACAGGGTCAGGGTGGGAGAATGAATAAATTTAGGCAGTTCATTTATTTTTCTAAGTTAAGTCTACTGTATATTTGTTACATATACATTACTGCACTGTAAAATTCTTTCTTTACATATCACAGCTTGGGGGCTGGGGTCAATGCGCAGCATCAATACACCTCTGGAGCAGACAGAGTAAAGGGCCTTGTTCAAGGGACCACAATGGCAGCCTGGTGAGGTTTGGGTTTGAACCAGCAGAGACCTGCTGCCACTACCACTGGGGAAGGGATTAATATATTTATTTTTAAATTATCTTGTCATATTAATAAAACAGAAAAAACTAAATGCATATTGAAGGTTTAAAATTACAACTACTATTAATATTATTTTTTTTATGCTACGCATTTAAGTGGTTTCATAAAAGAGTTAGTTCGCTTGACCTTTATTGTGCAGGATTTTCTTGTTTAGTTTTGTCCTGCAGTGGTCAGGGTGTGTAGTAGCATTAAATTATCACAAGGATACGCAGGCTGTATCTTGCTTCTTACCCTAATTAAATTAATGAATCACACAGTAAAAATGTAATGTTTAAATTACATGTCTAAGTAAGTAATAATTAAAAAATCCAATCTGTAGAAGTGAGTCTGATGGTGTATTTGCCTGATTTTTGTGCCTTTCCAAGATTAAAATGAAAAAAGGTTGTGCAGTGCATCGGAGCAGCAATTAAAAATAAAGCAAAAAAAGGCAGACTGTTTTTATTTTATTTTATTAATATTATTAATTCACATAGGTCATTCAAATTGCACATGTTGGTAAAGGAACCTCCATATAATGGTGTCTAGTAATTCAACATTGTCTCTATCACAAGTCATGCATTTGTGTCAGTGTTGAACCCATTACTCACATCCTCTTTGAAAATCCTCTTTGCTGCTGTTGATGGTCTCCCACGCTGCAGATGTGCTACAGAATGTTTAGGAAGAAGACATCATTGACAAAATCAATGTGCACAGATGGATGAAGAATAGCGATAGAGCCATTATATAATTCAGGGTGCATTAGAAGAGAAAACCAACATTAAGAAACCAGCATTGAGGATAAAACCATGCAGTTGGAGACCATCAGCCATCAAAGAGATTTTCAAAGATGCCTGAAGAGTTGGGTTCACCAATGGAGCAAATGGATTGGTTGTAATGGAGACTTTGTTGAATAATATAATATAATACCTTTGTATAAAGAAAGAGTAGACTTAAGGAGGCAAACAAACTGCTACAGCAGTAATAGTGGACATGGGTCACTATCTAAACAAAGCTAATGTATTTCTCAAGACACCCAGTGGAGTTTTACCTTAAGTTTGCCAGAACTACAACCTTCCAGCTCTGACCTCAACCTCAATGTCAATTTATCACTGAACAAACAAAAACACTTATGATTTTCACTGGAAATGTTAACATAGCTCTAAATTAACTGATAACAAAGCTTGTTATTGTGGTACATTCCATATTTGTCCTAAATGTTTTCTTAAAAAAATATAAAATTTTCCCTATTAAAGGAAAGCATGATTTAATATCACAAAAATAATTATGTGTATCCTATGCTTCACTTAGCATGAAAATTGTCATAAAGTTGCCAAATCGACCAGTTTCCCACGTCCGCTTTTGCAGTCGAGGGTTTTTTGGTTTCAAGATAATAAATCAAAACCACAAGCATTAATAAACAACAATTTTTTAAAATTCATTTTAAAAGTTCAAATGCTGCAAAAATTACTATATTTACTATATACAATAGAAATATATTATACTGATTTTCTTATTTAAATCATTTAAATCATTTAAATCTATAAATTACTTAATGTCTGTAAAAGTTCTGCCAATAAAGTTGATAGCAGGACTCTATCCTGTAACTTTAAATTGTTCTGTCCCAAACCAATCTTTTCTCAAAAATGAGAAGTGGTCAGCCAGACGAGTTATACCACTGAAATTATTGATCAAAATAAGGATGTTATCATGTTATCTGTCAACTATGTTACCCAGTAGTGTACATAATCAGTCAGCAAAATATTAATAACACTAATAATGTCTAAGCCTTGCAACTAGCAAATATGTTATGCTATAAGGAAAGCATTTAAACTTAAACCACTATTCTATTGATAAATAACATTGTTTTGTACTTGTGAAATGCACCCTAATTTATACAATGTCTCTATTGCTATCAAAAGTAAGCTTTATTCTAGTGCACGCTTTACAGTACCTTTCCACAATGCCATTTCAGCATATAAGCGAACAAACCAAGCCACTGTTTGCGTCAGTGGAAAGCCAAGCGGAGCTAGTTTACATATTTGTTTGTGGGTTATATTTTTCAAGATTTAGTAAAGACATAGCACCATGGGTCCTAAAAATGTTATCAAGAACAGTAGCAGGAAGAAAACGGAGTTACCAAAAATTTTTGTATTTAATGCGGCCAAGACGAATCACTAATTAAGGTTAAGTAAGCTTTAATGTCTATTTATTTCATATCCTCCTTCAATTATATGTATTTACTAAATGTTTTGATTGTTTATATATACAAAATTATAATGATAGTGTTGGAAATTTGTAATATTGGTAATATTTTCGGGTGGCTTAGGCTGTTACGGAATGACAGACTCCACAGACAAAGATGTAGAAAACCTGACTGGGCGATTTATTAACAATGTGGATGAATGGATAAATAAAGATATTAAGCCGGAATGTCTTAATTGTGATGGAGCTGGAGCTGGAGGATGGATAACCACAGACTGGAGGAATGACGAACACAACACGGAGGTAGGTGGACAGACGAGACGAGAGGGTAGGAGATGAGGCGTAGGAAGATCGCACAGAAGTGTAGCTCAGAGCGTGGGAGTCCTTGTCCGTATTGGAGACCAGGCACTGAGGAAAGAGAAGTGAGGTGTATTTGTGTAGTGTTGGTGATGAGGTTCAGGTGTGTATGATTAGAATTCGGGTGATTGGGGATGTTGACTGAGGGCGGAGCCTGGCGTTTCTGTGACAGAGACAATTAATTTGCATTACGGATCGGAAGATCAGCGGTTCGAGCCCCAGCTCCGGCAGGTTGCCGCTGTTGGGCCCTTGAGCAAGGCCCTTAACCCTGTCTGCTTCACAGACGCCGTAAAATGGCTGACCCTGCGTTCTCTGCCCACCAACAAAAAGCTGGGATATGCAAAGAATTAAGCATTTCACTGCATATTGTACTGTGTATGACTGTGAAAATTTTAATTTTAATTTTAATTAGAATTTCCAGTATGCAACGTTTTAAATTATTTTTAGTTATTTATTAAGCTGTTATATAAATCACCTCTCTGAAAACCATTTTTTTTTTCTTAAGGGACTATCTTGCAGTCTGTAGAAATAGTTAAAAAGCCATAATCTTTATTATTACATGAAGATACTACTAGTACTACCACTGATAATAATAATAATAATAATAATAATAATAATAATAATAATGTTTTTCACTCATTGGTAATGAACATTAGTTAACATTCATAAAAGATGCTGTTTGTTATATTGAGACAGTTATATTTATTAGGCACATGATTGGCACCCAACCACCATATTGTCACTGTTGGACCCTTAAGCAAGGCCTTAACCCCCAACTGCTCAAACGTATAATGAGATAAAAATGCTGCTCTGAATAAGGGCGTCTGCCAAATGCCATACATGTGAATGCTGACAGCAGATAGTTTTTTTTTTAGCTACACCGTCTAAAATAAAACCTAAAGGAACAAATTCAATTTTCCTTTCTATTTTCAAACCTGTTTTAGATTTTCTTTAAGGACAAGGATGAAAAATCTGCCAATTAAAATATATCAGTAAATCTGAACGTTGTACTTCACTGAGCAGAATATTGGGGTCCCAGTGTTGTTCCTTTGAGAGCAACGGAGAAGGCGGAAGTCCAGGCAAAAGCAGACTGATAAGCAACAAACACAGACAGTGTCATTCTCTGCTTTATAAGTGGAGATCTGTGAAGATGAAAATAGCTTGGCAGCACAGTGAATACAGCAAATGAGCCAATATCTTTCATGCTATCTTTGTGAGGGAAGATAAAAAAAAACAGCCCAGACTGATATTGTTCTTGTCACAGATTGGAAAGTTTTGTACTTTTCATGCATTAGATGAAAAAGCTTAGGCATATTTAAAACTTTAACAGCTAAACACTGCCACACTTTATAATGATGACTCCAATCTAGACTGACATCCTAGTAAGAAAAGAATGTATTTAATTTGGCAGATGAAGCAGATGTGGCACGTTTTACTACTACAAGCGTTCCTAAAGTGAAATATGGTCTTTTTTTTTTTTTTTTACGTGCCTCTAAATCAGAAGTAATGTTTTTGCATTACAAATCCGTTTACTCACAAATATGAAGACAAAAGATTGTTTTATTCTAACCTTAAGTATAATATTCACTGTTTACTTCACCTCTTCTAACAAATCACTGTAGATCACTGTACACTTCTAACCTTTAATTAGTTGAGAGACAGACAAGATAATGGCAGAAAATTGTTGGAAACATTTGTTTTAACAATTTTTTACGTTGTCATGTATAGAATGAGGAATCACAAAGGAGTTTTGATTTTCTGCAATGGAAAAGTTCTCTAACTAGTTATTTCTATCAAAAAGTAACGCTGTAATGTTACTTTTTAAAGACAGTTATTTTGTAATGTAATTAGTAACTTTAAAAAGTAACGTCCACCAACACTGTCAGGATTGTACATGGGATGTTGCAATACCCATAAGTGGTGTTGGTGAATGAATGTATGTACGATTCCCTACAGAAGGATGCATATCTTCTCCAAGTAGGTGTCAAGTTAGCCTTCAGGCTTTATGAATCATTATGTACACTCACTGCTTTCTCTTTTTTACTGCTGTTTGTTGAACTGCCTCCTTAACCAACATAGTCTATACAGGCAGACACCAAGAAAAAGTTAGACAGGAGTCTAAATAAAAGAACTCCCATGTTGTTTTGGTAAAATATTGTTGCATCAGTAAGGAAGAAGCTTGACCAGGAACTTGCTCTTATTGGTTTATTGGTAAACTCACACAAGGCACAAACATTAGTCCTTGTGGTTCCCCGCAGAGTTTAAGTAGACCATGGACACCAGCAGGATTTATAAAACCCACCAGACTCCATAAACATAAAACACACTGGCAAAGACAACACAAAAACTGGCAAAAACAACACAACACAACAGAATTCTACATTACAATCCAAAATGAAATAATAATTAATCTTACAAAACTGATAAACCAAAAAAAAAATATATATATATATTAAAGTAAATAAGGTTTACCATTAGAATTTAGTGACTTATGAATATTATTAATATTTTTGGGTGAATTGCACTTATGGCTGTATATGTTTGCAAAACTAGGGTTTGTTAACCTCAAGGTGGTCTAGGACCCGTCACCTGTTTTTAAGTAGAAAAAGGAATCTTTAAGAGCAAGTTGCATGGCTGTGCACACTTCTGGAATGCAAATCACTGGACCTTAGATTACACCAAAACTTGACCTTTTCCCGTAAACAAAAAATCAAAAGCCGATTCATGCCATCTGTTTGTATGCTGTGGCTTAGCAGAAGTGCGAAATGTGTGCTATGCATGGCACTGGATAATTACATACTGGAGTCTAGATGACTCCCTGGAGAACGATGCCCAAGTTGTGGTTCAGAGTCTGTGACAGGGCAAATGCCACACAGCTTGTTGTTCCATAGATTTATGTTAAATGCAAAAGTTTACATCATCTTATCAATAAGTAGAGAAGATGAGCACGTTATGTTCAGCAACAAGACATTGGTACAACAGGTTTCATTGTACCAGCCTTATCATGTCTAAGAGCCACCAGACATATCAGTAAAAAGAATAAATACAATGGTATCAGTTCACAAGTTCATATACCCTAGCCTAAATGTGAGAATAGTATCTAATAACTAGAATGCTCGTTCTTTGCCTTTATATCTGCCTCTAATCTTTTCATATCCTTTAAGAAGCTTTTGTATCCTCAGTTATTTACCCTCCTACACCTTCTTTCTGACATTTGTTTTAAACACCAGGTTGCAAAGCAGCCTTGTATAATACTGTCCCATATATTATATAATTTTTCAGGTTAGATCTGAAGCTGATAAGATGATCATGGCAGGAATTTGATTTCCTGTTTTTCTTTTTTGGTTCTATTTAAACCATTTACTCATTATCTTTGGTTTGTCTTATTGCATGAGGCTTGCATAATTCATTTTTTAATTTCTCGAGACTTATTTGAGATTCCCTTGGGTTTATATTAATCATGTGCACAACTAGAACCCACACAACTCTGGGAAAGAAAAAGCCTATTAGATCACAGTACATTTAAATTCTAACCTTTAATTAATTGAGAGACAGACAAGATTATGGTAGAAAATTGTTGGAAACATTCAATGACTTTTATGTTGTCATGTATAGAATATGCATATATATTTTTTTCAATTTGAAATAAGAAGCTTGTTTCTATTTCTCTTATCCAGAAACCATAAGGGTGGACATTCTTCAAGGCACTAACATCCTACTGCTTCATATAAACCTACATATAGAAGTCCTCAAGCTGTTTTTTTGTTTTTTTAGCTTTGTGTTAATCAGTTTTTAAGACTAAAGCAAACGTTTATTTGGAACCAAGATACTGATATATGATCATGTTTGAGGATGTATATATATACATATATGTATACAGTATGTAAATATATATTTATTTATATTTCTTCTTCATGGTCAGGCCTTCCTTATTCCTTAGGAACAAGCTAAATATTAAAAGTTAAAAACAGCATCTTAAACACAGAGGGCTGTATTTTAAAGGCCAAAGGAAACCAGCGCTTTCATTTGACTCCTCAGAAATGCAGCTCCTTAATCCTCGTCAGAGCCACAAAAACTCTGCTGTCATTAAATGTAATGATACACCTAAATGAAGAATTGTGGCAGGTTTCAGTTTTATACCACACACACAGTAATTTTAAACAGAGATCTGTTATTATATTGGCCTCTCGATATAAAAATGGATTTAGAATAAACCTAAATAGCTGTTTAATCACTTCTTGTATTTGACTCTGTCTAAGCTCATTTCATGTTAAACTCGCACCGAAGACGGTAAAAAGGATATGAATAAGTAACTGCACATTACAAGGGAAGATTTCCTATATCACTTTCTGACATAATTACTATACCACTTTCATTTTGAAAACTGATTTTATGTCCTTTTTACCTAGGAGAATTATATTACTGAGTAATTTGGACTAAAGGCTTCTTCCTGGGACCCAGTGCAGTTATGCAAGGACACTAGACTATAGCACTTTTATTAAAAACAAGCTCATGTACATATAAAACCTAAGCTAAAGAAGCAAAAACTGTTTTTTCTAGTACGCCCAGACACAGGACTCACTAACTCAATCATCATCACTAATACCACTTTATCCTGTATGTAGTGTCGAGGGGGGGCTGGAGCCTACAGTATCCCAGAAGACTTAGGGCATTTGGCGGGGTACACACTGGACAGGGTGACAATATATCGGTGGGAAACAAACACATACAGTATAAACATACACAACGGGCAAATTGGGAACGCCAATTAGCCCAGAGGAAATTATCAAAGAGAGAGGAAACATGCAAACTCTATGCACACAGACCCCAAAGCAGGAATCGAACCCTGACCCTGAAGGTGCAAGGCGACAGTGCTAACCGCTACGCCACCATGCTGCCTGACACAAGACTATATAGTCAATCTACAGTGTAATTTGGGGTTTGGTACAGCCCAGGATGACAGATGGTTTGTCTTCAAAAAATCACATAATCATTATACTGTATAATATTATACTGATCCCTTTATACAGTACTTGTTTATTCAAGTAAAGTGGCAGCATCAGTGCATAAAATCATACATCTCTGTTCATATCCAACATTAGAATGGGGAAAATATGTGATCTCAATGACTTGGACTGTGACATAGTTCTCGGAGCAAGAAACATTTTAGGGGATTTTACACTGCCTACCTAAAAATATTCAATAAAATTTAATTTGACCAGGTGGTACAGTGATGTAGTGGTTAGCCATGTCGCCTTAAATTCAGGGTTCGTGTTCGATTCCTGGCCAGGTTCGATTCCTGTCTCTGTGTGAATGTTTGTGTGGCCTGCGATGGATTGGCACCCTGTCCAGGGTAAACCCCACCTTATGCCCTAAGTCTCCTGGGATAAGCTCCAGGCCCTCCATTACAGTACATACCTCCCATACAGGGTAAAGAAAGTATAGACAATGTGTAAGTAAGGGAATTTTTAGAGCATTTTTAGCTTTGATTTAAGTGTGCAATGTGGTGGCATATTCAGGTGTGAAAATGATTATCCTCCTACCATTACCAATCAACACCAATCAATACCAATTAAGCATGATTTAAATACCACAGGATACTTGATATTGTTGCTACTCTATTTTACAGCCATTATGTTTACAGAAACATCGAAAACACTGGGTACACTAAAAGATGAGAGAGAATGTTTTTTTTTTTTTTTTTTAACAGAACATTGGTAAAGTGAAGTAAGAGTTGGTGCTAAATGTCCCAAACTTCCATTTTGTCAGCCTTTCCTGCTGAGAAGACATGATCTCCTCTGAAACACAAAGGCCAAGGCCAGTATGCTCCCCTCATCCATCAAAAGAAATGCACTGCCTCTACCTTGTAGCTGTCCCAGTGTACTTTCAGCTGAGATAGCATCAGCCCTAACTCCCTCAGACATGCACTCGCTTTGTCTCTTGCACATTCTGCTTTTCAGAAAGCCAGCTTCTACTCTGCAAGACATCTCACGTTTTAGTGCTGGCTCACAGCAGGAATGTGTGTCTGGGTCATGGAGAGGAAGACGTGTCATCTGTTCAAAACATCTTTCCTTTGTACTGTATATTTCGTACTATGAAAAATACATACTGAATGTAGCTACTGCCAATGTTCACAATGTGAACTGCACATCACATTTTTGCATCACTGTGCAGTGGTTCATGAACTACTGTACTGTTACACATTTAACACATATTAAGATCACTTCTAATGAAAATTTGTCGGATGGCAACTGCTTGAACCAGCACAGATCAATCTTTTTACTAGTAATGATCTTAGCCAATTAAATATTTTGGCCAAAACGTCATATTGGTGCTAAAATGTGTCAGAAAAACTACAGATAAGATACAGCAACACTATTTTTTACAATACCTAATACTTCTTTTTTCAGAATCCATGCTTTATATTTTTATCAGATAAAAGAAACATATTTGCTATATGCCCTTTTTTGTAGTGTCCGTAACTTATTTTAATTAAAATCTTTCAATGATCTTAATTGACATTCAGATAACTCTTAAAAAAAACATAAACCTAAAAAAGTGCATTATTCTAAAATGCTAAGATGCTAAGGTATTGCAACATGAATTCGACAGATTTTTTTCTTTTACAACTTCTACCAAAAACCGAAGGGCTTTATTTTTTGTGTTTTTTTGGGAGGGGGGATTTTTCGGCGATATTCAATATTTTTAGTCGTGTCCAATTCCTCCCCGTCACTAGGAGCTCCCACATTAAGGCTACTACACCTGAGTTGGGAGGGTCGAAGACTATCACGTGTTTCCTCCGAACCACGTGATGTCACTGACTGCTTTTTTCGAACTTTTTTTTAACTGCTCGCTCACGTTGGACGTAACACACTTGGAGGACAGCGCTATCCGCTCCTTCCGCTTGCGTGAGCTCACAGACGCCCCTGATTGGCTGTAGGGCCGTGATTAATGTGAGAGCACTAAGTACCTTTCATCCCTCCCCTCTGAGAGAGCTCGGCCAATCAGCTCTCTCTAGACCTCCGGCTGCGAGAGGTTACAGCATCACCAGGGAATCGAACCAGCGATCTCCGGATGATAAGGCGAGCACTTTATCCCAGACGCCCCTCGGAGGGAATGCTTTCATTTAAACAACAATGTTTTTAAGGTTATATGCTTCTAGAAGCTTACACCAATTTCAGTATCAATACTAAAGAAATATTAATAATTTGCATTTTAAATTGTTATTGTAAAACAGCTGAAGTTGGCAACTTTTTTTGCCAGATTAATAATTTCGACAGTATGTTGTATAAACTTCATAAGTTGCTTTTTTGGCGCATACATTTTCTGTAGTATATGTGCAGCATAAAAGAATAAATAAAATTAAATCCACATTAGTAATGATTTTGGATGCCTAAAAATGGCTAAAAAGTCAATTTTGCATAATAAACCCTTCTCAAGTAATAATTGTGGCAAATATACACAAATGAGGCAAGCTTTTTATAACTGCTGTTACTTGGACAAACTTTATAGTTCAATGGAAATGCATACATACTAATAAGAGATGCATAACTATGATAAACATCTCAGTTGTTTACAATTCATATGAGAAATGGTGGAAACTGGTATTATCAGTGTAACTTATCTATTTTGGTTCAATTTGGCTTTGATTTGGGATTTCTTGTATTCATAACCTCTTACACATGTTGCACCATTTTCGATGGTGCAAACAATGCAATCTTTGCAAAGTACAATCATTACTTCAACTCCATTAGTACAGGCTGGTTGGCCGTCTGAATACTTGAATTCTGTCCCTAAAATGAGGCTGATTTGCTGAAAATGAGTTGTGTGTTGGAAAAAAGATGAATTGTTTCACTGAACTCTATAAAAATGTATAGTTTAATTTTTGGCTTTAAAAATGCATCAAGTCTGTCTATGTCAAAGGGCTTGAGTCTAAGTGAAGCCACAGGTCATGGATGTCAAAGGCGCATCGCAAGACTAATTAATGTCAACTCAAGTCGCAAGGTTCACACTACCAGCCTGGAGTAACTCAAATTTTTAATTACCCCAAGATCAGATTTTTTGCACAATGATCGTGTTTGCACAAATCTAATGTTTTTCAGATCGAATCTGAGTTCTGTATGTGGTCCTAGATCGATTACATATCTGATATTTGGTCATCCGACATGAATGAAAACGGTCCTGCGACGTTTTGACTTTTAGCGCATGTGTAGGGCGCTGACATCATCAGTCAGCACTGGCAAAGCAGGGACCAGCTGCTAAAACACCAAGTGACACAAGCGAGGTGTCTGGCTTTATTCCTTTTCCTGGACCTCAATAAATGCTGCTGACTAACTGCTTGTCATTCTCCAAAGGTTCCAAGTCATGTGACTCGAGTTCAGTGGCAAAAATGAATACAAAAAATGCTACCGATTGTTGAGTAATTACTATATTTAAAAAAAAGTGCTCTGATTGGAAAATATTCATGCTTACATGATGTAATGCCAATGATTTTTTTTTCTTTTAATGATTTATTATAGAGGGGATTCTCGTGTTCTTTTTAAAATGTTTCATTAACTCTAACAGATGTATGCAATGCTGTAGTTTGTTTAAGTCTAAATGAATGCACTCCATATTTAGCAGTAAACCCATCAGGGTGGCATTATGCATCTCTTCAATTTCAGGGCTCAATTAATTCCCCTAGGTCACCAAATTGAATTTAGACACATGTCACATCACATTGGAAATTTTATTTAAAATTTACTTTAAACATTTTGGTATAATTATTAATCACACTTAATTAAAAAAAAAACAGAACTCTTTACTGTGACTAATTTTTAATTCCTTTTTGTCTTTGTAACTTTTTTTTTTTTTTCCCCACCGAAAAAGCATTTTCCTCCAGGCCTGAGAAAGCAGCACAGTGTTTAGTTCAGAAATGGTATTTAAATGACTTGGTGTGAAAAACTACATATGAAGACGGGCTTCGTTTCAGAAGTCGACCGCAGCATTTTGAAGTGCTAAAAACCTCCGCCGCTCGGCTTCAATTAAAACCAGATGAGTTGCCGCAGCAGTGACCGCAGCACACCCGAGCAGGAACCGCCACTTACTTTTCCCATCACTCGGCCAACCTCTAACCTTAAACTTTCCCAAATTGGAGAATTAAAGAGCGGCCGCATTATTCCGACGCATTAAAATTAGGTTCCAATGCGTCCTCGAAAATGAGTCACCTTTTATGACCACTGCTAAACACATGCTGCCGAGGTCGTAAAACATGTTTAGCGCCGGATCGCACATAAATCAGATCCTTATTGAGGGTTTTGCTGGGGTGTTAAAAAAGTGTGTCGGCACTGAGACATCCACCCTTTCCTCCGCTGGCTAATTCCCATCCCTCAATGAAACGCTCTCTCTCTTATGATCTTTTACGTTCACGATGCAGTCTGGTAACACCAAGGACAAAGAAAGAGAGAAAACCTTCATCCAGGAGAATTAAAGAAGATCAAATAATGCTGCTTACTAAAAACATGTCCAAGAGACAACTGAGATCGAGTTCATGTGGTGAAACGCAATCTCCTAATGAAATGTAGCCTGTACTGCAACATCTACACTCCTTCTGTCTGTCTTTCTCTATCTGTCTTACTTTTGACTCTGTCTCAGTGTATGTCTCTTTTGTCTCCGTCTGTCTCTTTCTTTTTGTCTGTCTCTTTGCATCTGTCTTTATCTCTATCTTTTTCTTACTTCCTTTTTTCTGTCCATCTTTTTTCTTTGTCTGTTCGTCAGTCTGGCTTTTTTTTGTTTTTCTTTACCCATTCTCTGTCTCTTTTTTTTTGCTTTGTCTTTCTCTTGCTTTCTCTCTCTTTCCCACTCACTTTTTTGTATCTTTCCACCCCGTACTGTCTTTTGCTACCTGTCTCTTGTCCGTCTCTGTGTATCTGTCTTGCTTCCTTTTTTTGTCATTCTCTTTTTTCTTTCTGTCTGTTTGTCTTCGTCTGTTTTTTCTGTATGTTTTTTTTTCTTTAACACATTCCATGGCTCTGTCTTTCTTGCCTCGTCTGTATCTCTCTATCTCTTTGTCTCTTCTCCTCCCTCTTTGTCTGTCATTTTTTCTTTCTGTTTGTCTCTTTGCATCCTTATCTATTTTTATACTTACCTTTTTTGTCCATCAGTCTCTGTTTTTTTTTTACCTATATTCTTTTTTTATATTTTTTGCTTTGCCATTCTCTCTATCTCTAGATGTCTCTCTGTCTCTGTCCATTTGTTTGCCCATATTTTTCTCTCTCTCTCTCTTTCTCTCTCTCTCTCTCTCACTCCGTCTTTCTCTCTCAGGGTTGGGTCTGTGTTTTATTTGCGACCAAGCTTTAAATATTTTCAGACATCTCTCCTTTTTGACCCCCCTCACGGTGGGACTTTGCCACGGAATGTGTGAAGCTTAGAAGTTGAGGTTATAGGCCCCTACACACACACACACACACATGCACACACATACACACACACGCACATCCTTGTCTTCAACACTACTTGTCCTCTCCACTCGTCCACTTTTGATGTTTCTTGTGGTCTTTAATGTGGCTCATCTGGATGACTTGTCTACTTCCACTGTAGCGTTTCACACAAAACAATAATCCAGACACAATATTTCAGACAATGTAAAATCACACATTGTTCTCATCATCAGGAAGAAGTAGGTAGTGAATTCTTTCTTTGTTACACTTTGCCACACAGAAGGACTCATTTAAAAAAACAAATCAAGCATGATGGTTTGACCTTGCAATCTATTGATTAATATACGCATTAAAAAAGAAGTCGATGTGTGTGTGTTTATTTGTTGTACGGAGTGATATTTCTCCAACCCTTAATACCAAAATTACAGTTTGAGCACAACCTGTAATTACATTTCATCTTTGCAAGCTTGTTGTGATGGAAAATAATTACATAAAAATGCAGTTGCGTCAATATCTGCTGAAAGGACATCGCCTGATGTAAAAGGCAACATCCGCTCCGAGCTCGGCCCGTAGCTCTTTAAAGGACATGTGCAAAGCATTGTGGCAGAAGGTTTGAGGCGAGATATTACAGAAACCCAAACATTCCTTTCCTCCCACAGGAAAGCTTCGCCAGGAGAGTCTCGCATTGGATTATTCGAAACCGGTGGCGTATCTCATGTAATTCCTGTTTCATGGCATTTCCAGCAAATTTCTTCCAGCCTGGTTTGAGAAGACGTCATCTCTATCCATAACAAATCCCGAACACTGCTTTTCTTCCAATCTGCCAAATGTTGACCCTGTCTGGCTGCAAATGTCAGCACATGTGGCTTGTTATTTTTTGCCTTCTAATTGAAATCGGTTAACACTGGTTAGCGTCATCTCCAACAATGATTAACAGCAGCACGATGTGGAAGCAGCCGAATGAGAAATTGGTCTTGATTTACATAGCAAACTCTGAAAAATGTTTAGATTCAGCTGTTAAAAATAACATGACTGCATAATTGCAAAGTTGTAGCAAATTAAAAAAATATATCAAAAATTATCCACACTCTGGCTTAGATTTAATTAACTTCTTCTTCGACTCGCATTCAATGCGCTTTCGTAGTGACGTTACGTAGAAGTGCTGTAATAATGTCACGAACGCAACATTTATTATTTGTACAATAAAACATATATAGGCATACACAGTTTAAATGTGCTCTTTTCGAATAACAAAGTCTCTAACTTTTAGTTATATTTCATTTGAACTCATTTTTATTTGGTATTGATACATAAGTACAATTAAAATAAAAAGAAATTATGGGTTTTGAAAATGCTGGGATTGTGTTGTGAACACCTGTTACCTATTTTGCTCAAGATCATTTCCTATATAAGTCCCTTTACATGAAGCCATGTTTTAATGAGAGTTGATGTGAAAAAATGACACGGAAACCACAATTTACTACAAAAGAGCTTGCAGTTCTTTTGGAGGAGGTGGGAAACAATCAAATCTTGCTTTTCTACAAATTAAAAAAACACAGTTACAAATTCTGACAAACAAAAAAACATGGAATAAAATCGCACAAAAAATTAATGCGTCTGGAAATGGGTATAAGAGAAGCCCAGAGGAAGTCAGAAACAAGTGGAGGGACTTTGCAAGTGTGACCAAACAAGCAAGTCCAGTGGTGGCCTGAAACTGAACCCCTCCAAAAGATGCTATGTAATTGTAGTTACACACATTGCAGTCAAGGAAAATTTCCCGCTTTTTGATATGGGAAGAGGAAGATGACACTTCTGATGACGATATAATTTTTATTATTTTTAACCTATGAATAGTCCATATTCTACGTCTACTTCTGAGAGCACAACAAAGATACTCACTTAAAAACTCACCTTTTCTTCGCACAAACGAAACCAAGGCTGTGCTCCAACCGGCATAAATACAGTAATGCTTTCGTAAGGCACTTCGAAGGGAGAATAATTGCGATGGTATCGCTGTTATATCGTTTCAAAGTGAATTTGTAATCAAAATAACCGAAAAATGAATAGCCCAATATCTGAGCATTAAGTTTTCCAAATAGCTCAAAGTGGTTGGGACATTTTTTAGAAACTAATAGTGCGTAGGGTCGTGAACTGTGAATAGAACACACCCAGCCGCGGCAGGGAACTATGCTTCTAACCACAGGTCGAAGGCTGTAGTTCCAACCACGTAAGTTTGCGACGCTGTTTGCGAATGTTCGTTTGAACTATGGTTTTGAGAAACACCGAATTGTTGAACTATGTTGCTAACGACGGAACTTCCGACCATAATTGGCTAACGATGCTTTTGGGAAACGCACCCCAGGTAAGGTCTGGTGGAGCAATCCCAGGACTACAGGGAGGATGCTTTAACATCTCAAAACTAAGTTTTTGCAAAGTGTCGACAGAAGTGTGCAGATCGTCATGTAAGATCCCTTGGATAGCAGTCCTTTGTGTTTAATCTGAAGTAATCAACTCTTCAACAAGTGTCTCACTGTAATGAGCACTGTTGAATGTGGAACCTTTTTCCTGATAATGTTCCAATACTGGCCTTTGAGAATCCCAGAAAACTGTAAGCATCAAACTTCCAGCTGATGAGTGACTCTTAAACTTTTTCTCGCTCGGCGATTGAGGATGTTTCCGTTCTATACTGTTTACTGTCAGGCTTGAAGTGACTAATCCATGTCTCATCATCAGTAATGATACTCTCTCTATAAGAAACGTTCACCTTCCTTAGAATGTCCAAACGCTTCTGTTTATCAAAAAGGGGAATATAGCTTCAACATACTGTATACACAAGATTATATACTACTCTTTTACTACTAGTAATCTAGTAATCATTTTTTCAAATTAATTGGTTAAATTTTTTTTTACTGTTTTTGATAGCTGTATTTGACTGAGCTTGAGGTAACATATGGGTTTTGTTTTGCAATTGGCCCACAGGAAGAGAAGATATGCTACTTTGAAATTCTTATAGAAAATGCCTTTATTTCATAAAAAAATCAACCTTAAAAAAATCATTAGGTCATCTTAAAATTCAGCAGAGGGCATTGTAAATTTTTTAAAAAATGTGCTTATAAGTGTGCAGTTAAATTCCATGTGAAAAAAAGTCACGGGCATATCTAGTATATATTAGTGGTTTAAAATTCATAATAGTGAATTTATTAGTTTAAAAATTTTTAATTATTTAATGGATATAACCATTTAGATCATTCAGATTGTTATGTGTGTTTTGACAATGATTGATGTTGTATGATTTTTGGTCTGATTCCTCTGGTGCAAACAAAAATCCCAATTTTATTCTTTGGTCCCAAAATCTGTAGATGACAATCTTTAAGTGTAAAATCTGTAGACGACAATCTTTAAGTGTAGCACCGTTGAGATCAAAGACAGACGTGTCTTCAGGATGTGTCCGAAATTTCTGATCAAAATCCCACAGTGTAAGGCATCAATAGGAGGACGTCATAGGATGATACAATGCTTGTGAAACTGACAGAAAATAGTCATTATGTCACTATTATAAGTAATAAATGCTTTTGAGTAATTTCCTTTCTGTTTGCCAGCCTGTAATACGAATAGTTTCATCATATAATCTGACAAGGACAAGTTATTGGCGGTCATTCAGTCCAAATTTTATTAGGTCCGTCTCATATAATGTGACAAACAATAAGGTTAAAAGACAGCTGGAATTTCATGGGTTTAAAACTGGCACTTGCTTTCACCCCTAATATGAACTCTAATTATAATTTTTGGATTTGCATAAATAAAACTCATATAAGTTATGAGTTGCATTATATCTTTACTTAGCCCAGGTTTAAAGGGAGCTGGCGTTTGATTTATTCCTCACAAAGCTGCACTTGGACATTATCATTTGTCAAGGGAAGAGTGGTCAAGCATTACAACCTTGGGAATTTCATCTATGTACAAATATCAAACCTTCCAGTCTACCTCTAAGCCTTTTAAACCCTTTCTACCTGCCATCATGCTTTAGAGCGAGCCTGGGTCTGCATGAGAATGAACCCTAGATTATTGCAGAGGCCATGTGCAACATGCGTGCAACTTCTCCATTATGTATTGGTCCAAGCTTTCTGTTATTGCATCTAAGTGGGCTTTCAAAGAAATTTGGAAAGAGACTTCAAAGCATCTACGTTAGAAGGACAGAAGATGAAACGTGCACTAGCTCCAAGATAATGGCCTTGCTTCTGAATAATGCTCACACTTTACTTTTTTTTTTTTGTGCCAGCACCAATAAATTACTGACATGAATATGTGCAGTAAAAAAAAAAAGAAAGAAAAAAACACAAAAGGAACAGAACAGACCCTCTAGGACAGTGTCAATACAGAGATAATACAGAAGAGTGTATGTGTGAAACACTTCAATCTAACATGTGAAGGATAGCGAGGCAGTGAGGAAGATCACATCTTGTTTGGGGAAATTTCCCTTAATATATTCATTACACAGCTCGATGCTGCTGCTGCAGTTGTTACTCAGCAGTGAGCTTGTCATTTTTTGTCCTCTTCCATTTCCATCAGCTGTGCTTATCAAGGCATGAAGGACACAGACTGATCAGCGCCACGGTGTCACCGGATAAACACTATTATGTCGAAGCAAACAAGTCAGTGGTGTTGTTGGAGACTTTGCCGTAATTAGTCTCTCATTCTCATTACCTACAGATGAACCATTCAAACATCCAGTCAACTCATTTCCAAAAGGTGGAACGTTATTGTCGGGTTCATTGTTGTCTGAGAAATTTTGCCCTCCACTAATTTTATTCACAGCGTTAATTCCTCTTTGGAGCGATGTCAAACATATAACGTTTCAGCATGAATAAAATCTCTCTGAGCCGCATTTTATCCGAGAGCATGGCTAACATCACAACTTTAGTGGTGTTATGATTCCAGTGAGTCCAAGTCCCATGTTCCCTTAGATCATGTACAAGCTTTTGTGCCAGATTATTAATTTAACAAACACTGTTGCTTTGTGGGAAGTGTATTATTAATAATTAATAGTGATACTGTAGTTAAACATTTAAAGCACATAACACCTACTCCAGTTAATCTTCAGTAAAGTTAAATTCCTACAAAAGAATAAAATAATTCAGTGTTTTTTTAAATATACTAGCATTACCCCTCATTGACAGTTAAAGAAGTTATAGAAATAATAAAGGTTAAATCTAAAAATAAGCTGATCAGCATTGGACACATAACTGTCCATAAAGAAAGGACTGTGAAATATAAACAATTATAAAATGTCGTACAATGTGCTATCACATCAATTTGGGTATTAAGATTGTGCATATTCATGGTTCAATAAGCTCTGTTTTGGTGGTGTAGCTGTTAGCACTGTCAGCTTGCACCTCTAGGGTCCGGGTTTGATTCTTGGCCAGGCTCGATTCCTGCCTCTGTTTGCATGTTCTCCCTGTGCTTAGTGTGTTTCCTCTGGGTACTCCGGTTTCCTCCCACTGTCCAAAGATATGCAGGTTAGGCTAATTGGTGTTAGGCACCGTAAGTCGCCGTGATTGTCCGCCGACGTTCCGTGAAGTTCTATTAATTTGTCTAATTTTTCACGAGGAAAGATGGAAACGTACTCACAGCACCAAAAACTTGCGGTGAACCATGATAAACCGTACTTATGGCCACCGCGGGAAACTGCGTAGGTGGGATAGGGGTATAAAGCACATTTGAAGACAATGCTTACTCCAGACATCCCATCCTGCAAGGCTTTCCTGAACGTGAAGTACCCTGTTTAACAACCATCAAACAATAGGAACGTTTACACACAGTGCACTGTAGAATGTAGCTTGCCGTGGTTGTAGCTTGCCGTGGTTGTAGGTTGCCTTTTTAGAATGTAAAGGTCTGTGGATGAAAAAGGTTAAAGGTTCAATAACCAAAGAGACAAATTGAGATGGTTGTGTATGACTCAGAGCTGCTATCCATATGCGGTGGTATAAGACAACTATTCCCAATATAATTCCAGAGACAAAATTTGACACTAGATTGCAGATTGCACTCTTATTAAAACCTGCCTCTTACAGTTTTAATGAACCACGTCAGAAAACAAATAAATTAAAAAATCTCCTGACACACAGTTTTGTGGTAAAGGTTTATGATGAAATGTGCCTGACATACGATGTGTGTTTCTCTCCATATTTAAATCACACAAAACATGTTTTAAATAGCATTTAATTCCTATACGGAAAAATATATGTCTATTGATGTGACATTTGAACAGAAAGAAAAATGTCATTAGACTATAACAAAAGTGCAGAAACATTGGAATAATTTACCAATCTACTTTTGCGTTCATTTTTGCCCTATCAACAAATACTGATGACATGAATATGCAAATTGAAAATGCTCCTAATACCGATGAACAATATAAATGACCTCAAGTCATGTTTGATGGAAATTTCATGCAAATGCATTAGAGCAAATTCTTGGTCTAATGTACAGTAGGAATAATGTTTTATTAGTGGTATTGAATTGCTCTATTGCAAGGCTTTCTCTGTTTGCTATTACAATCCCCATGCCGGACGCATCCACGGCAACTTTATTTGACATTTCAACCGAGGTAACAAAAAGCATCAAATGTACCTAAATATTTGGTTGTGCTGTTCCATGCTGGATAAAAAGTGAACTTTACAACATGCTACTGTAGCATAAATGTAGCTAAAGTACATGTAGGTAATTTGTTACAACAGTTCGTAAAATTATTTGTAACAAACAAGCGTTTTGTTATGTAAAGTTCATCCTTTATTCATCACTGCACAGTAAAATTCTTTGTATATCCCAGCGCCCCTGGAGCTCAAGGGCCCAATAGTGGCAACCTGGTGCATCTGGGGCTTGAACTGCTGACCTTCTGATCAGTAACTCAGAGCCTTAACACACTGAGCCACTACTGCCCTACAGTAAATGTTTCTATTGCTACATACAGTATGTAGTACCTAGCTCTTAGTAATTTCAACAGTAATTTCATTTATTCATTCATTCATCCATTATGCACCCAGGAACCCCAGACATGATGTAACTACACACCCCAGATAGGAGGCCAATGCGTTGCAGTGCACCATACACATTCTACACACTCATTCGCTTGGCTAGACTTGGCTGATGCAGACAGCTGCTCTCCGATGATTTGTGACTGCAGTCACTCAAAAGTTCAGGACCGAAATTCCTACAGTTTTGTACCAGAGCCTACAATAAAAAAAGAAGACTCCATTTAACTTAAACACTTTTCCAGGTACTGAACTTCCAGCCTCCTAACCTACAGTATGAGTTCAATCCCTGCTCACACAAATAAGGGCGGGCTCCCTGTTAAGTCTGGTTCCTCCCAAGGTTTATTCCTTTTGTCATCTCAAAGATTTTTTCTTTTCCATCGTTGTCCTTGGCTTGCCAATCAGGGACAATCTGATCATTGTGATCTATACATATATTTTTACACATTCCGTAAAATAGCCTATATTTGTTTTACATTTATTGATAATTTTTTTTTTAAAACAATGACCCTGGCTAAAAATGCTACAGTATATAAATGGAATTGAATAGAATTCAATTTATTTGACAAGTTTCTAGGAAACCCATACGAAACCCACACAAACATGGAGATAACGTGAGAAACACTGCACTAGTTAAAATCCAAATCCTAATACTCTAAAACAGTAACAGTCATACTCAATCTAATGTGGCTAAATGATAATTAACTTTGACACACATGCTTGCTAAGGTTTTTGTCTGGCTAAAATGTTGCCTGAATGATGGAAGTCCTTAGTAATGGATAGCATGTTATTTTAGAAATCAACATTCTTTCACTCTGGCAGAACTATCACAGTGTGACTGAGAGCTACACGTTAAAAGCCCTAAGCCTGCTCCCTTCAACATTTTTCATTTTATTTACAGTGCTACAAACTTTTTTTTTTTTTTTTTTACTGAGAAGAGTTATTTGTAAACCTTTCAAAATGAGTCTGAAAGCAATATAAGGATAGTCTTCCTATTGTATTGTACCCCATTATAAGCGTTGGGTGTAGCGCGTTACAAAGTACAAAGCCACTTAGATAACTTTTTAGATGTAACGGGTAATCTAACGCATTAGGTCCGCCATTTAAGTACTCAGTTATTTAGTTATCTTTGTAATAAATGTAATCAGTTATTCCATTATTTAGACAATTTATGTTAACCATGAGCCATACAGCAGTCCTTCCCAATCCGTTAGTGTGTGTGAAAAAAAAAGTAAAAAGTTACGTCCCCTAACTCTGCCCATTAGCATCCAGATAAGAATCAGCAATAGACAGCTGTTGAGGAGGCACCTGCTAGTTAGTTTACAGTGTTTGTATTCATCTACAGTGCCTATAAATCACTTGATCAGCATTATGACCTCTTCCCCCAAATATTGAGTGGGCCTCATTTGCCACCAAAACAATAACCACATACATTCTTTCTATTGGAACCAGCATGAACCGTAACACCTCTATTGGATTGGAGTCCACAGGCCAGCCCTCACCCCCCATGTCCATCAGTGAGCCTTGGCCACCCATGACCCTGCCGCTAGTTTTTTTTCTTTGGATCACGTTTAGGATGTCTTGACCACCTCAGACTGGAAATGTTCCACAAGAGCTGCAGTTTTAGAGTTGCTTTGACCCAGTTTTCAATATCTAATTACAATGGTGGCTGTAATTGAGTGGGATATGCGTACAGTATTAGGCAGCAACTTAACCCTTTTTTTCCCCCTGAATTTAATGTGTTGACAGCAAAAAAAATGGGCAAGCATAAGGATTTGATCAAATTTGACAAGGGCTAAATTGTGATGGCTAGAGGACTGGGTCTGATCCAATAGTGCTAGTATAGATAGAATTGATGAAAAGGTTAATACTGGTTATGATAGAAAGGTGTCAGGACACACAGAGCATCACTGGTGGCAAAAGAGGGGACCTACTCAATATTAGGCAGGTGGTCATATTGTTATGGCTGATCAGTGTATTTTAAGCTCCTATTTGCTTTTTGTTTCAAGCATTCACAGATTCAGGGAATAGCAATAATTTCCTGGTTGTTTAGTCCTGGCCACCAGGTCACTAAGATTCGAAAAATTGCTTCGTAATCACAACAGCATTAACGTCATGCTGGTCTTTGTACAGCTTTGCTGATCATCGTTCTTTTTGGTAGTCAATATACATTTAAATTTTGTCAGTGATATTGGATTAGACTAGGACTGAGACTGATGTATTATGAACATTGACTGCTGTATAATTACTGAATAATTCAGTAACTTCTTTTCTGACCTTTATTTAAACCAAAACTGGCATTGTGCAACCTCAATGTTTTTTGATAGACGGCTGTAGAAACTGGAAAATGAAATTTTCACAGTAGCAGAGATATTACAAGCTAATGCACAACTGCAGTTGTGGGTCATTCTACAGAAAAGGTGGAATTTGAGGCATAAAAATCTCCTGTAGTGTGTTTCGTCTTTCACACCTACAGTAGAACTTCTTTTATAGCAATAACTTATGTCCAAACCTTATGAATCCACAAAAAGTAGAGCCTTAAGCATTTTTTATATATTCCATAATTACTGTTCCTTCTCATTCTCATGGTAACACCAATGACGGTAACACCGATAACAATTTTGAGAAAAATTATAACTATTTACAGAATGGCTTCCATGTGTAACACAGCATGATTTTCAATTGTGTCAAAATCAATCAATTATTAGATCTAGCCAGTTTTCATGTCTATTTTTGACACTTATAATTATACAATAAGTAACACAGATGACAGTTTTAAAAGCTAAGGCTAAAATTGCAAAATAAATGGTGACATTTCTAAACTAATGAACAGAGCCATCTGACATCCCTTTGGCATTTGTTTAGCGCTCTTCATTTAGTGACCTGTGACTCAGGAACAATTTCAAATCCTTAAATGTATTTCATAATGAAACTCTTTTTGTGTAACAGTAAGACCAATGACATAGGTTGGCGTGACTGATATTTATTAAATGTTATTAATTATAATCAATTATTGTTTTGTGATTTTTGTGGTTAATTTATTTGATAAAGTATATGGTCCCACTTCCATGTATGATTAAAGTGATAAGACATTTCTTAAACTTGGGTTTAAAAAAAAATATATAAAAAAATCCCATAATAAAATATTAAACATTAAAGTTAGAAAATGTATTTCATGATTCAAAGTACATATTATATTTTCTGGAGATTTGCAAGTAATGTTTCTGTTATGTTAATTTAAATTATTTTTGGCATCAGCAAAACTAAGTGACAGCACTTTTCTACTTTTCACCATTTTTATAGAATGACCCTTGTCATACCCACAGTGTGAAACATAAATAACCGATATCAACTCTTGACATGAAAACAGTATGACTAAATGCAGAAATTACCAATTTAAATGTTTTGATTGTTTATATATGAAAAAATATAATTATATGGTTGGAAATTGGTAATATTGGTAAAATGTTTGTGCAGCTGGAATGGATTATCTGTATTTACATTATTTTCTATAGGAAAATGTGTTTCACAATACAAAATTCCGCCTTAAGAACTCATGCCCGAAATAAATTAAATTCTTATGCTTAGGTACCACTGTATTTCTTGCACTATACTCTGGTGTTAGCTAGCCAGCTTTTGCCATAATAATATAACCATTTAACCAAAGAAACAAAGACTATGAAAGTAAAGTGAAAAAATAATGTTTTTTTGTGAATATGAACAATTTAAAATGTAAGATTTAATAAAAAAAAATATAATAACTTGATGTGTGACCTGTCATATCAAGTCAGGTACTAAATGGCAAGTAAAAATCTTAAATTTTGGTGAAAATCTTCTGTTGAGTCTTCCTCATCCTTCAACAAGATAGAAAAAGATTCAATCCTAAATATTGTTTTAAAGCAATTAATGAACACCGTTCAAGTTACTCCAGTCATGATAATTTTTTTCCCCTACTATCAAACCGCACTTTGGCAAAGTTTTTTTCATAGGTAGCAGGAAACTCCTGGTGTCAAAATGAGTCTGAGACTTCCCTCTTTACTTCGGGAAGATTTCCACTGCATTTCTTCAGGTACTGAAAAGGTATACAAATTTGCACTGGCCAGCAACCCAAAAAAAAAAAAAACATTTCTTGGATGAAATAAAAACAATCTATTGTCTGTAAATTGGTCAAAACTTGCTCTTTAAATGATATCTTTAAATTTCATACATTAGAGGACCCGAAACTAGAAACAATATTTTTTTTCCATGTCTGTCACAGCATCACACGTAACTTTGGCAGGGGTTCAGTATTTGTCTGAAACTAAAATCAAAATGTTGAGTAGAAGTGAAGTTATGAGCATTTATTCGACAAATTACATCACAGCATTTAACTCTTTTTTTTTTAAAACAAAAATAGCGGCTTTTTTCTTCAAGGTGAGCGTTGCTATACATGTCACTCAAAGATGAATGGACAGACCAATGTGTATTTATTCTTCCTGTTGTCCCATATGTTCTGTGGCGCTAATAAAAAAGCATGTGAAGCGCCACTATGAGTTAAAGTATTAGAGCAAACAAATAAAATATCCGAAACGAGAGCACAAAATAACAAAATGTTAAGTAGAAGTTAAGTTATTATACCCTAATCTTTTAACTATTTCTACAAACACTTTTTCTGTCTTCAAATGGATATTTATTGATTATATACTTTTAATATTATATACTTATAAATAGTTTGCAAGTCAATAGGCTGTAGATTTTTTTTTTTTACCTTGTTGTTGGAACTATTTATCCACTGGGCATCTGACAATCTGTTCCTCCCACACTATGTACTTTACTGCAGAATATAATGTGTATATAATATGTATACTATACTATATGTACAATTGTGGCCAAAGTATTAAAACAACATACAGGGGCATCGGGGAACTAAAATTGCCTTCAATACATATCTTTAATATCTACCGTGGGTGCAAAGTATGGATGTACTGTACAGTATGACCACTCCGTGAGTGGGTGAGCGAGTAAGCGTGAGATAAATAGACTCTGCGTTTTTTATATGTTAAGATACAACGCCACCATAAAAACTCTTATTAGCCTACTGCATGCATTTCAAAGGCCAAACTTGTGCTTTTGTAGCTCTTTGCAGGATTTTCACTGCATATAACATATCGCATTCTACTTTCAAAAGCTTTAAAAATGAACACAGTTACACGTAAGGTAAAAAAAAAGCCACAAATGTGCATTGACCTGCCAGATACCAGTTATGTAAAAACTGACCAAAATCATTCAAAACATTTGACAAATTGTGCGTACGGGATTACGGCTGCTGGCTCCCCTGACAGCATATGCCATGTATTATACAGTGGTTCTCTCTGTGCAAAAAACAAACAAGCAAAAAACTATTTCACTAATTAGTTCATCTGAAGAGTCGTGCTAACTAGAATTAACTGGTTTAGTTAATGGATGGAGCAAATACAATTTAGAAAAACCACGAAAACCACTAAAACTCAGGAATTCCCAAGTGATTTGGAAACTTCTGTGGCAAATTTCTGTACACGATCTTCAGAAAGCAATCAAGCAGGCATGGATTGAGCAGCGTACTGCACTCCAGCAGCGTGCCCACCAGGATACAGCAAGTTTTGAAAATTAAAAGACTTAATACTAGATATTGATTGTTGTGTAGCAATTTAACTGCATAAAATAACAAACCTTGATGTTGATTGAAAAAGAATGAAAGTTAAAATATCTTAAAAAATATCTAATTTCGCTTTCGGCCACCAGGACTCTTGATTGACTAATTACTCCTGCACCGTGTCGGCGTGTTAGTTCATGCACGGAAGCAAATTTGAGACGAAAGCGCAGAGTAGGGACAGGGCTCAGATGTACAGTAACGCTTCCACCAAGGCACAAGAAGACAAACTTCCGGCACTGCTGGTGCGATTTCACAGCCCTTCAAGGAGAAAAGTTCAAAGCATTCATCATGGCCTGGACCCAAAGTCTGACAGACATTATTGCACTAGGAGCGACTTTTTGTCAGAATGACAGTTTCATCGTGTACTTTAGCTTGTTGGTTTCAGTCTCAATACACTGAAGGGCCTGCAGTACTGCTTATAGTGGATCTCAAAAGGCATGGAAGGGCAGATAAAGAGCGATACTTAACACACACACAAAAACAAAAACAAAAAAGCAACACATATTAACAAAGTCTTGACAAAGTGATCTTGCCAGAATGAGAATCACAATCGAACTCTGACATGAAAATCAAGCTCCATATCGTGTGCGATGCATTTAATGAGTGAATTGATAAAAATTGCCAAACGGAAAGAAATTTGTTTAAATCTTGTATTATGGCTCTTTCTGTACTGTAGATGTACAAATGGTGGCGATTAGTAATTACAATGGGATTTGGAACGTAATAATATATTTTCATTATTGAGAGAAAAACACTGAGTTTTTCTAAATGAATCATGGGTTTAGTCAGCACTTCAGGAACACTAATAAAAGATGGATTTAGACTCATTATAGAAAGCCTGTGAACAAGAACCACAGTGTTAAATTCGATTACATCAGATCTTGAAGACAGATTTACAACTTAAATCTGTGCATATTTCTAAACTGATGATAATTCCTTTGTGTTTATGGATTAAGGTATTGCTTTCACCAGCAGACTGAGTTCGGGTTGATCCCTAGCTAAAGTGTTTAATTTAATTCAAAGTCTGTGCACTGTTTTTTTTTTTTACACCTATCAGTTAGGAATTTTTTCACTTTGAAGGTCTCTACATTACATGCTGGCTGTGATGTTTTTTTTTTTTATATAGGTATGATATAGGAAGCAAGTCTACCTATAAAATACTGTTTACACATTTTAATGTCTCATTAGACAATTATTACAATAATCAATTTATAAATGAAAAATATATTATACTTGTATATTTTACCAACCAGATCCATTTGGAGTCATACTGTATGTAATGTCATGGTATGTCTGCAACACAAGTTATTTCCAGTTATCTATTGTGGTATAATAGCTGTAAAGTCTGTCAATTCTTCACTACTGTCTCTATTTTTATCTTTAATCAGAACACAACAAAAATACAACCAGTCATGTTCCAGAGAAACCCATCCATCCACACCTAGAGTACCCATCATCCATCCATTGTCTGTACGGTTTATCCTGTGTAAGGTCATAAGAGGCCTGGAGCCTATGGCAGGGAACTGGCAGGTACAGTATACCCTGGGTGGTGTGCCAACCCTTCATATGGCACCTGCACAAACATTCATAAAGGCACTAAAATGCCAATCAGCCATGATACACCACATGTCTTTAGACAGTAGGAGGAAACCCATGAAGCAGAATGCCTCCCTACAGAAAAATCACAAAGAAAGAAATTCTTTAATGTAAAAGCTGTTACAAAACACCACAGTGTCGAGGGTTCGATTTCCATCTTGGGTCTTGGGAGTTTGCATATTCTCCATGTGCTTGATGGGTTTCTTTTGGGTATTCCAGTTTCCTCCTACTGTACAGTCCAGTTTAATTATTCCCACACTTCCACATTCCCCATAATGTGAGAGTGAGTGAATGCGCGTGTGCTTGTGGCTCCAGACTTCCCCTGTACAGGATAAGTGATATAGTGAGTGAAGTTTACACTGGAGATTTTTTTATTTTTTTTTATTTTTATGACTTATTTTTCAACACTATTTATTTTTTTTCTGCTGGGATGCACGTTTTTATAACCGAATGATCACTTTTATATGCGTGCATCATTTTTATTATTTAATTTAATTATAAAAAAACATCACATCAAATATAACACATCTTTAGACAATAGTGCATTAAAAAGATCAATTTATAACAGAATTGGATTATATAGATCACCTGCACCCTGAATAGTCGTTACTATAGAAACTATTATGTATCCGAGCAAATGGATTTATATAAACCTGTGATTTAAATTGAATTACAGTTGATACTACTGTCAGGGCTGCTGATGTAGAAAATAATCAGATTGTAGAACGCAACAATACAACAGCTATAGAGAGTAATAGATTATCATGTAGTACTTACAAATAATCCTTGAAACATTTGTTTTTATAAGATTGAGTTTAATATTTCATTATATGTGTAATAATGCACGTAAGGCAAACCACAATGTGTGAGAATACAAGCGAATACAATAAACAATAGCCAAACTATTCGTATTTATTCATCTTTATATAATTTTTTTTTTTTAATAGAAATGTTATAAACTATGCTACGGTTGTAATAAATATTACTTACTGTATTATAACTATATAATTACTAGAAATTCTTATTGTGACAATATTACTGATAACATATGATAAGATTAGTGATGATGTTTGACTTTGTATTTCTCTTTGCCATGCCATACAATATCATTTTAAATATACCTGAATAACTGTAGATATTTTTAGGTTCTTTATGTAAGACTTATATAAGCTACTGTAACTGACAAGACATGATCAATGGACATGGGGTCAATCGGAGGTAAAGCTTGTCTAATGCAATTCCAATTTGCCTCTCAGCCAGCAGGGGGCTCTAAAAATGACAAACTGCTCCTTTAAACATACAATTCTATGTTATTTACCGGTTCCTATATATGAAGCATGATCCATGGTATGTGTATAAATGAGCTCGGTCTTAGTGAACAGAAGATCAGGACGCATTGTCTCGTCTTTGACTGGTTACTGAGCTGTTGATCTTTAATTCGCAGCCCTGCTGAGCTCGGTGTATTGATTTGTAAATGCACACCATGTGTGTTGATCCAGACTAGATTCTTGGCCTTGTTTCAACGCCTCCATTTGCATAGAGAGGCTGCAGGCTGGGGGGTCGAAGTCAGGAGTCAGAACATCTCATAGATGCGGCTTAGCCTCTTCCTCTGCTGAAAGACATGGCTGAAGAAAAGAGGGAGAGAAACACGCAGGGTGGAAAGGGCAGCAGAAAGAGGAACGACACAAGTGATGGTTTGATGGACGGAAAAAAAGCCGAGGATTTGAAGGGGTGCGTTTGGTGGTGCTGGGGATTTCGGCCGCACACTCGTTTATATTATTCAGGAAAAAATAACTCTTTTTTCGTTGGTTATTTATTGATTGTGTTTTTTTCCCTATTTTTTTTTTATTCCTATAATTATCAGGATTTTACATATACAGTGATAAATTATAGGAAGCCACCTGTTAAATACTTTAAAAGCAGATGATGGAGCACTTCCCAGACTACTTAAGCACAATCCAAACACACTGTTTTCAGCATGTGTGGGAATGTATATATGTATATATATATATATATATATACTGTATATATATATATATGTGTGTGTGTGTGTGTGTTGGTATGAGGGGGGTTTTCACACAGCCTACACTTCCCGAAACAGTGGCTAGGGGGTGCACTCTGGCTGGAGGAAGGAGCATTAATATATTCGTGCCTGGCTGCTGGGAGCTGGTCACATGGGGAGGCTGAGCGAGTTTAAAAGTGTTTTAGCTCCCCTTCAGACAGAGCAGTGTGAGCCGCCAGTTAAGACACACACAGAGACATACATATACACAGCTCCAGGCAGACGTGCGCAGCACACGCCGTGCCGACAACAGAGCAACTTTGTCAGCTGGAGCTTCACGGAGACACGAACTGGTCTGCGTGAACAGATACATATCTAGTGTTTCAAGAGGACAGGAGACAGTGTGGAAGTGAGGGACAGAGAGGAGCAGGAGAAAGCATCTAAGTGAGTACCTTGCATTGCACTTTTTTTTCCCCCCTCTTGTCTTTTATTCTTGGGGTGTCTCAGGAGAAACCTCGCACACGGAGATGTAGACGGTTTGTGATTTTGGACAGGAGGGATGGTACCGACAGTGCGCACTTGTCATGATCTTCAAAAGCTTTGCTGATGGATCGTTTCTAGTCGTCCGTCAGCGGTCCTGGCTGCTCGTAATGGCAAAGCACGTGAGCGAGGGATATGAAGGGATGCCATCTGAGGACCATGATACGTGCATTTTTTTGAAGAAAGGTAGCTAACAAAAGTGGACGACTATGAAGGGAGCGACCGAGCGAAAAGAAAAAAAAAGAGGAATGAATAGAATGAGAGGGAATTTAGAGTGAAAGTGGCAGGGGCATTGAAAAGCTCTGACACTGGGCAGACAATTAGCCTCGGATTCTGTTATTTGTGGCTTTTCTGCTGCCGCTTCTCTGAAGGCACGGGTCAGGGGAAGAGCTGACCCTGTGTCAACACTCCCGCATGGGATCCATTATCAAGCCCTGATTGATTAGTTTTAGCGGAAATCCCTTCTTCGCCGTACCTCGTCTGCATTCTGTTGCTGGCTCTATTCTTTAGCTGCTCGTCCTCTCTGTCCCTTCGTTTTTTGTTAAGTTGCTTCTTTACTCCTAACGTGTCTTATTTTCCTCCTGCCTGATCTTTCGAATCTGTCCTTCTCCTATCTCCATCTTTGCCGCGATTCCCCGAGTAGTCTCCAGTCTTGCTGGATAAGCCGGAGACATCCATGCATGCCATGTCCTGCTTAGATAGACCCCTTTCTTTTTTACATTTTTTTTCTTTCAGGTTTTAAATACACTGCCCTCTCTGCATAAGCCTCTCTGGGGGGTAGAGGCATTAGCCCGACTAAGTTGACAGTGCTTTAATGACTCCCTGTTTCATGCCTTGTTGAGGGGAATGAGAGGAATGTCTGGAAGGGTGCAGGACACCTACAAGGCTCTTCTCCTCTTTCCCACTGCTGCCTTTTCTATTCATAAATCCCCCGCTCTAAGTCTTTAACGGCGTTGATGCTTAGTCGCCGGGTGTCATTTAGGAAGCGTAGTCTTATACTGTACCACATGCTCCTGCTTTGACTACGTAAAACTGCAAAAGAATGCAAAGTTCAATAGGATGTAAATAGAAACGAGATGTAGGACGCTTCCTTTAATTTGGAATAAAACTTTGATATTGTGAATTGCGATTTTAGCATTGTGTCATAGGTTAGAACCGGGGTGACCTGTTCCCCGTGCCCCATACCTCACAGCCGTACCCTCTCTTCTGTAATCTGGCCGTCCCGGCTCAGAGTAGTGTTTATGGTTTAAACAGAGGAAAAGTAAAATAACACTAGCATAATATTTCCTTTAACATACTTACCCCTAGGATAAACATCCTTAAACAGATGTCGGAACGGAGGGTGATCACAGGGAGCAGGGGGTACAGATGCTTCCCCTTTCTAACATACACAAATCCTATAAATTAGAAGCCGGTGTTGGAGGAATCCGTGACTTCTCACCTTTATCTCAGTATTCTGGTTAGGAGTTTGTCGTCAATCTGTTTGCGCATGACAACAGATCTGTGTACATGCTTGTACAACTCCACCGTCCGTACAGTACCAGCCACAAGTCACCAACTGGGTGATCAAAGCTGGTATGAATATGCAAACCCTTAACTCGACTCCTGGAGGGGATCAGATTTGCCTCCGCCTTCAAGCTAATTAATCCCGGAGCTGCATGAAATCTATTATTCTGCCCTTTTAAACACCTCCACAAAGCCCTGTCTGTTAGCCCAGTCACATCGCTCCACGGCCTGCATTACAATGAACCCATTTAGCCCGAGCATGCAACTAAACCTGAGTGTCCATGTCAGTCGTGTATTTCCATACCTCTTGACAGAGAAGGTATCCCGCCGCTACATCGTTACATCAGTCTCTCCTCGCCTGGTGTCACTCTAAATGAGAACGACTACTTCATGCTCTTCTTCAAAGTGACTGACGGGTCCAGGTCGGCCGTGTCTCGCAGGCACAAAAGCATGCTTTTGGTGGATGTTTTATAAAATCGTTGTTACACTGGGTTCGGGTTTTGCTTGGCGGAAATGTGTGCAACAGGTTCGTTTTAGGAATTCATTACCTTTTGTGCATTCCTTACAATCCCCGATTAGAACTTCTCTTTTAGCTCATTTATCATTTCAAAGAAACAGATGCTTGAGGATGTGATACTCAGTGATCGGAGTGCACAAAGAATTAGTAGGAGGACAAAAGAGGAGTAAGATGGTCCCAAACCAGAAAATAGCGACTGTACTCTCTGGCTCTCGCATGGGCTTTTAATCTATTAACTGCTGAATCTTAAAACACTAATCAATCTGGCCTTTTATATTTCCATTAAACCAGCGAGGTAAGTGAATAAATAAAGTGTGCAGTCACAGTAGAGGGCCTGTTCCGCTCTGAAAGCCTCTCTAGTACAGTTCCTTGCTCCGAATCACATGCGTCAGGTCAAATCGGGTTAGCAAGATAAGATGCCTCTTATTTGCCTGATTTCTCTTTCTCCCTCATGAAGCACCCACAACATTTGTGATTCCGCATTCGACAGCAAGCACGCTCAAGTATTAACGAAAGAAGCACGGATGCTTTCCGAGAGCTGGGAAGATGTTAAGCACAGGATGGAAAGCAACAGCTCTCTTAATTGCATTTGCATTTTCCGCCCATCACCGAAGGGTAAAAAAAACACCGGAGCGAATGCGCCGAGTTCATTTCAGCATGTGAGGGAACTTCAGACATCCATCCAGCCCAGTCTATGTGTCTTTTAATCGATTGTGCTTCTACAGACATTCCCATCCTTACAGCCTGAATAACATCGTGTTGCTCATGAGCAACACAAATACCGCATACTTTTGTAATAGGGTTCTTGATTTAATGACTTTTCTTGCCTGAGGCAATGAGAACGGAGAAGTGGCAGTCTAACGTACATTAGATTTAAATGAACCGCAAAGAAAGCGGTGTATCTCAGCAGTGAACAACGCTGGTAAAATATTTCTCTGACACAAAAGGAAAAACCACAGATGGCATTAAGATTTCATTTCTGTTGACAGCGTTTTCTCCCTTCGGTTCCGTCTAGATTTATTAGAGGTTTGCAAGGAGGAAAAAAAGCTGAGTTCCCTTCTCCATGTCGACCTCCTACCTCTCATACCTGCCTGTGTAGAAATAGATCCTAATTGAGAGAGTCTGGGTTTATTAACAGCTCTCGAGGTGGGCTCGATCTGTCCCATAATGCTGACAGCTGCGGTGTGATAAGATTCTTCGGAGATATTTACAGTCTGTTTAATTGAGTGCAGTGAAACAGCTTCTCTAAACTCGAGTTTTATTACTTCGTTAAACCGCTCAGTACTTTAAGTTGAGATAAAGCAAAATAAAAACATCGTTATGACTGCAAAAGGTGATAACTTCATTCAGATAGTCTCACCTTATGCAATAGCTTTATAAAGAGTTACTCATGCAGAAACGAAAGTGTGGACGTTATATCCAGATCGGGCATATACCAGCATGAAGGCCAGATTGGCTACTTAAAATAATAAGATATAATTCGTTAAATGACGAGGAGCCCGCAGTGAGAAATGAGTAATGTTGAGCTCCATTACCAATTTATTAATGCTGCATTTGAGCTCAGCAGGTTTCAGCGATAATTTGACTATGATTGCATTAAAAATGTCCTGCTTGATTTCAGACTGTTCAGAAACACACATGCCCTTATTTATTTATTTATTTACTTTTCTAACTTGCCCCTACCAATATATCCTGTCCAGCTTAATTATAATTCTTTTTTTTTTTTAAAGATGTAGTTTATATCCACTAAGGAAAAAGCAATTCTGTGTCGTACATGAGCTCAAAGTTCACGCATCGTGTTTTTTTTTTTTTTTTTCATTTAAGCATTTCATTTTACTATTTCCCGAGAATTTCCCCCGCTTGTTTTTTTTACGGTTGCCTGTTTAGCGATATAATACCCCTCAGAGGTCATGGTTTGATAATTAACACATGATTTGTATCAGATGGATGAAGCTGTGGTACAGATTTTTCACAGTTGCGTCATAAACTGTAATAACACATCAGAGGCAGCGAATAGTGTACACATGTGCTAGTCGGAGGATTAAGCGCTCTCTCTCTCTGCGCTCATAAAACGACACTGCAGATTAAGCTTCAATGAACACATCAAAAGCTTGTCTGACACGGAACACCACTTAAAGCCGTGTTCTCGCCTCGACTCGCGCAATCACACGCCCCCTCTGTGAGGCTCGGTGGCGGGAAGAGAGGTTCCCCGTAGTAGTCGGAAAAGCGACTCCATTAGGCTTGTAATTTCATGCGTAAAAGTTTAAGCACTTGACGTTTTAATGTTTGCTATGGAACTGAACATGACAGATGAGTCTTCTAAAGGAAAATAAGCCACAGAGGGTCAGCGGTGATGTGGCCGATGTGAAACAGACGTACTGGGACCATCGGAGGCACCATCGTTTTCCAATAAGGAAACATACCTAAGTGTTTCTTTTTTTTTTTTAAGGTTCTTCAATTACAATTTTTTGAATTATTAAAGCATGATATTAAATATGGTTTGATTTATTTATACAAATGTGGTATCTAATGTAACTGACAAACTGACACCGATCGTTCAAACCAATGCAAGCTGTGCATTTGCGCCATCGTCGAACACATCTCTTGAATCCTCGTCGAAAATTCTCTTTGTCGCAGTTGATGGTCTCTCACTGCGTGGTCTGTCTTCAATGCTTCTTTAAACCTCTTCTCCCATCTGTGCACATTGTCAGTGGTGTCATCTCTGTAAACATTCTGCACCCCTCAATCATGGGAGAACAGGACTCTACCGACAAATGCAATGTGACCGACACGTCAGTTAATAAAAATAAAAAAAATGAAAATCAGTACAGCCCTTGTATTTATATCTACATTTATGGGACAAGTTAATTCTTGTTATTGCTTATAACCGAGTCAATGCTAATAAGGTTTCCGAACTAAAAGAAGAACAAACTCCTTTGTCTCGAAAGTTTCCCATGATGGAAAACTTTTAACAAAGCGCTGACAGTGAAGACAACAACAAAACAAACAAAACTTCGCATTATGTTTTCCTTTGTTAAATAACAGCACACTTTTTAGCAATCTGGTCATGATTAGCCTTAGATGATATGAAGCGTCTGCTGTATCCAGTAAGTCCCTGTGACGTTACTGTAAAATGCTGTTCATTTCGAACGCCTGCATTAATACAGTATGAACCCGCGAGTCAGAATTAAGGTCTAACGGGCTGTTCAAGAAGATTAATCGACACTTTCGGACCAATCAGATTGGCGAACGTGCTGCGGTGTAATGCGCTATAAACCATGTGCTGAGTGCATATTCATGTTGGTGGTCATGTCCTGTTTGTGCGTGCGGAAAAAGGCATCCAGTTTTTCTCAACCAGCGCATATTGGGTAACGTTTCTGACAGGATGCAGATGATCAGATGCCTGCGATCTGTCCCTCAGCAGTACTTGAACTAATTCACATTAGCCAGCTACACAGAGTCAAATGAAAAGCCAAAAGCCACATATTTTAGGGCCTCATGAAATATTTACCTCATTGAAAGGCACTTTGTAGATCTCTGGGTGTGCTGTAAATATATGCCAAGCTAGTTTTTTTTTTTTTTTTCTTTCTTTCACGAGAATGTAGTGTTTATTTGACTTGGTGTTTATTTGATCTTTTTTTTTTCTGCAACATGTATGTTTAAGGGCAATTGCTTTGTAATTATAATGTGCCATCGAGATTGACATTTTACAGAACTGCAGCAGCCCACAATTGTAAAACTCATCAAGATGTGCAGGTTCGAAAATAACCAACTACACAAGGAAAGAAATATTCACGGCTGGTTTTACTCTCCGTCCCTGATGAGACGGGCCTGATTGAAATTTGTTCCTCCGCTCGTGTAGATATATGGTCTGTTCTCCACCCATTTCTCGTCGACCCTGCCGTAATTATTCCTCGCCTTCCACCTAGGGGAGTGTTTTTTTCATAAAAAGCCATTAATAATTATTGTACAAATGTTAGCTTTCAAACTGTAAATAGCTTCCCCCCACCTTCATCCTTCTTTCTGCTAATTTCCCGCTGCTAATATAACAAACTTCTGACGAATCTTCCTTGGTGCTGCAGTGCGACCCCGTTTATAGCACCCTCTACCTTTTCATCTCATTAAATATCTTCTAAACTAAAGAGACATTCGGATTAATTAGCAAAGTAACAAGTGGGATAGAAAGCAAGCAGGCAGTGTGCTAATGCCGGTTAAAAATATTACGCGTCACAAGAATGCATTAAAGGGTGTATAATTTAAGGGCAGTTTCTTGTGCAAAGTGTAGCATGACATAATTTACCTCTGTGGTGGAAATTCATCTGCTAAGTGAGAAAATCACTACCAGTAATTGACTGTGCTCAAGTACATATTTTATTCAATCAGCAATTGCTCACGAGCCCTTGCTAACCATGTCGTACCTCAGAGTGCTCCAAGGGTTAAGACAAAAGTCTAAAGTGTTTACATGGTTACAAGCATAAATGATTAATTTTTGGTTTATATTCGTTTTGTAAAAGACAGAGAACTCAACATCCTTTTGTATAACCGAGTACACTGAAAATCATACTTCCCATCTTCCAAACATCATCTTCCCATCACGTATCCCCATCATAGCTCTTCTTCAGTTATGTTTTGCCTTTGTCCTTCTGGGCTGATTGTCCGAACAAGGAAGTGGTTGTTGATAAAGATGTTACAATGTTGCATCAGAGCAATCGAAATATTATTCAGAACAAAAGGCTACAGTTTGCTAGAGCGCATAAAAGACGGAAAAAGATCATGTGGTCTAATGAGTTCAGATCGGCCCAATTCCAGAGTGATGGGCACTTCAGAGTAAGATTGGAAGCACATGTGGTGATGCACCCATCATGCATAGTGGCCACTGTACAAGCCTCAGCAATGTTATGAGGAAATGGAAGTTCTGGACCGGGACGTTCTGGACCGGGAATGTACCGAATGATCCGGTCTTACTATCCATGGAACGTTTCTTGTCTAATGGCACAGGCATCCCGTGATGACTATGCAAAGATTGACTATTCATAGGCCAAAAATGACAAAAGAGTGGTTCTGGGAAATATTTTCACGCAAGTATTTTCCACCACAACGTCCTGACCTTAAAACTATTGAAAAGTCTTTACAAAGTGGTAGTGTCCAAAATGTATGCAACTCTAGCTTGAAAAAAATGTTGCATAAAGTTGTCGAAACCATGCCAAAGAGAATGTATGCATAATGAAAGCTAAATGCGGTCCAACATTTCAGGTATCATTCGTCTGCTGCGACGATACCTCCAAACAAGGTGACCTGAAAGGAACATATGCAGCTAATTCATCTTATTGGGAAGCAGAAAAAACTTCCAGTGGACTGACTCCTATTTGTCTGTTTGCCCTTCCACCATTATGGTGTAATGGCAGTTTACACTAATGGTGGTACCTGAACTCAAGTGAGACTTTCCTAGCTAATTAGACAGTTTGATTCAGTCTTTCCACAGCTCTAGCTCTAGCGCAATGGCACTTCAAATCCAGATTTCCAGCGTCTGATGTTTGAAGATTCTCAGAATCCACTAAAGATGGCGGATCTGTTCTGATCATGCAGCCATCTATCTGTTTTTGAATCTGTGCTGCAGTTTCAGTTCCTTTATCATTATCATGTAAGAGAGGCAAATCATTTACATCAGTGAGCTTGACATCCGGTTGTAACCACATCTGTTAAGTGTATGTGAGATGTGACTTCACAGCGTGCTTCACACTCAGATCAACCCGTATGGGCTTTACACTTACACATAGGGATGGAACTGAGAAGCAGATCTAATAAGCTGGGCTAAGTCGAATAAGCACATAAGTTATAAGTGTATGATGAAAATCTTTGTGCGTTATGTGCTGGGTGTCATTAGTATCATACAGTGTTCTAAACACAATATCTATAGAGATTTTATCTACAGCTAGAAGACTTTAAACGATTGAGGCGAGGAATCTAACAGTCAATGAACAACCTTCTCCCAAAAATGTGCACCTCCCTGCGATTCACATTTTCTTAAACAATCTGTTCTTACTCAGGTTTGAACATCGGTGTTTACAAGTTATCAGGTTAGTAAATCCTGATTTTTTTCCATACCTGCAGGAGAGCAAAGGCAGGCTGCCCTTAGAAAGAGGCGAAGATTTAAACCTCACACGATCTGTCTGATCGGTAGATTTACACAAAGCACATACAGTAAGTCCCGGTTAAAAGATTCTGACAAGCATGTGTGTGATCTTTCAAACAGCATTTTCTATAAACCACATCCCTAAACGGCTTTGTGTGCAGATATTGACTGCCCATACAATGGTAGGGTTCTTCTCCATATGCAGTTATGCGTAAACATAGGGAGCACTGAAAAGCTTACTGTCTTTTTCGGCGGGTATCTTCAAGCAAATAATTCAGGCATTAAACGAAATATAAAACTAATCTTACTAAAAAAAAAAACAATCTTAGTTCGTATGGGCAGGTATTTGACAGAAAATATATTTTATTAAAAAGTATAGCAATATATCTGGTTAATGTATCTCATTGACTTACAGTATATAGAGAGCGATGTTACATTTCTCATTATGAGATAGATATCTATTCTAAATAGTAAACCGATCAGATACGTTTCATTATAACTTGGAGATACAAAACAATTATAATATGACTGCTTTATTCCAAGGTGTTTGTTCCCATTTCAACTTGATAATTGTCCTATTCTACAGGCAAATCATTTCTGCTTATTTACCTAGAATTGAGCCTAATCCGTCAAATAAATTGCTCGATTTAAAGCTTGAAATTAGAAGGGAAAAAGAAAAGCAGGAGTAATCATCTTGTATTTGTTTATCATACTCTCATGTGAAAAGGGAAATATATTCACTGGCTTCGATAAGACGTCCTTGTCTGCAGCGCGGTGTAGACGCCACACTGTCGCTATTAAATGCTGTATGAATTGCTCGATTCTTGAGAGTGAAAGTACGGAGGTGTTGCTTCTGCTTAATTTGATATCACACTTGTTGTGATCCATCTCAAGGGCATAGTGAAGACGTGGATAATGTTTGCACAGGATCACTGTGGGACTTAGTCACACCATGCTTATTGAAAAAGCTTGTGGACCGTCTGTGTTTTAGGCTTTACACTTTGTAATCACAACAATCCCTATGATTTCTCCTTTATTGACTTTGCAAATGATGTGTGAAATGAAGTAGCATAAGGAGTTAAACGACTGACAGGCTGTGTGTGTGTATGTAGGTGTGTATACAGTATACTGTACATACCTATGAACTTGCAATGACATTGTATCCAAATACATATCCTTCAATATGGAGTTGGTCCCCTTTTGCAGCTATAACAGCTTCCACTTTTCTTGGAAGGGTGTTCACAAGATTTTGGAGTGTATGTGAATTCCGTGTCCATTCATTCTGTAGAGCATTTATGAGGTCAGGCACTGATGTTGGACGAGAAGGTCTGGCTCGCAATCTTGTTTCCAGTTCATCCCAAAGGTGCTCGATGGGGTTGAGGTCAGGGCTCTGTGCTTGGGCCGGTCGAGTTTTTCCGCACCGAACTCATCAAACCATGTCTTTATAGTCCCTGCTTTGGGGTGCAGTCATGTTGGAATAGAAAAAGGCCTTCCCCTAACTGGTGCACTGTCCCCTAACTGACTTCTGTACAGTATTATAATTATATACATATATAATAAATCCACAATCACATCACATGCATACACACATTACAGCATCCTTAATATTTTATTATTATCTGTGCTGCGAATAATTCATACAGCCTAGGAAACAAGGAAACAGCCTAGTTACCCACTTTCCCATACCTACAGCAGTCATGTTTTTGTCTGCTCCATTAACAGAGAAGGTCAGGTGATAAAATACCAAATATCTCCTTCTATTTCTAACCATGATAAGTCCAAGATGATGCACTATAATGCCAGATGTCGCATCTGATCTCACATCCAGGCTCATGCTCTCAGACAAACGCCAGAGTTCTGCTGGATTCGGGTATACTGTAATTGTGTGCTGAAAGCAAAAACAGGTCATTACTACAGCATGTTGCAATTTTCTTTTCTTTTCATTCGCATTAAGGACACATGATGGCTACTTTCATATATTACGTTTGTACAAACTTGTAACAGTTTGCACAAAAAGGTGTGAGGAATTCAAATAAAGTTTAGCTCATGATTGTTTATGAGTTTTTATTTTTATGAAACAACATGAAATCTAACTATATCCCAGTCATTGATCATATTTTAATGTGATTGATTTTTATGAGATTGATTGATTTATTGATTGATTGATTGATTGATTGATTGATTGGTTGATTGATTGATTGATTTATTGATTGATTGATTGATTGATTGATTGATATTGAAGCAAGGTTGGAGGATTTCTGATCAAGTAGGTCTACACTTGACTCTTTTTTTGTTTGATTAAAAGAAAATAGAAATTAGACGAGCACTGGGTGGGGTAAGAGCAGGAGATTATTACTGTATGTTTGCAGCAGAGAAGGCAGGGAAGTGAAGAGAGCGCTGGAGAAAGCAATGCTGTACTGATTCATGCAGTTTTAAAGCAAGGTTTTCCTAGACATGACATGTTAATCAGTAGGCATAACTATAACTAAGGAGCATTAGACCTATTCTATAGCTAACTAACATATATATATATATATAATCTATTATGTCTTTCCATGCCACTTTTTTACTTTCTTATTGTTGATTAAACCAGAGGTGGCAAAAGCGTTGGGGTGAAATTCATGCTGTTGAAATGTGTCATGATTCCTCGTCTTCACAGCACATTTCCCAGCACTTTCTTGCTTTTCATTTACCTTGACATTTGCCTTTATTTAGACCCGAGTCTTGGCTCTGTCACTGTTCTGTCATTGGGCTTTCTACCCGATAGCGTCCATGTGTTCTGAGTTCATCCCTTGATTACCTTTTCTATTTATTCCCCGTGTGCCATGTCTCACTGCAAAGTCTCTGTTGCATCTGTCATGCGATTCTAAGCATTATTTTCTGGTTTTTCTGTTCTGGTTTTGACCCGCATGCATTGTCCTTGTTTGGTACTGTCTGCCAGAAATTTGACCTCTGACATACAGTATGGTTGTCAGATATGCTTGACGAACCACACACATGCATCACGGATATTAAACCATGGGTGGTTCAAAATGCAGGCGGGATGGTGGCATACTGTAGTGGTTAGTCACATTGCACCTCAAGGGCCCGGGTTTGATTCTAGTCTCTGTGTGCATGGACTTTCCTGTGCTTGGTGGGTTTCCTCCGGGTACTCTGGTTTCCTCCCACAGCAGATTAGGCTAATTGGCGATCCCAAATTGCCCATAGTGTGTGAATGTGTATACTGTATGTGTGTGCCCTGTGATGGATTGGCACCCTCTCCAGGGTGTACCCCGTCTCATGCCCATGGGTCTCCTAGGGATAGGCTCCATGCCCCATGACCCCGAATACAGGATAAGCGGTACAGACAATGAGTGAGTGAAATAGAGTGGGTTAAAATGTATTTATACCTCTTCAGGTTCACTATTTTTACACCATTGACAGAAAAATCTGTACGTGTAAATAACATACCCACAGGCAAGTGTTTGTTAAATGATCTGTGCCCCTAAACTGTTAAAGCCTTGGATGTCTGTGAGTCGTAGCTCTCTCCAATCTGAGACACTACCAGTAAATCAATTTACATAAAGCACAGTACAGATATCAAAATCGTTGTTTGCACTAGGATTAATGACAGAAAAAAAAACAGTATGTTGTGTGTTGCACTCCAGTACAGTTATTTTAACGGTTCGCTGCCATCAGGACATGATTTTCACGGTCTTCTGTTTGAAATGTCGAAATTAATTGGCATGCACAAAGGTTTCTGTTGTTTGTGGAAATTATGAAAAGATATATCTATATATGTGCTGAGACATCAGTCTGGTGCATCAGAGGCTTGTATTCATTACAAGATCAAATAAACTTCAATCAGCTCCTGTCTTTGGGCATCAAAAGCAATCCTTCTTAGCAATCATCTAACGGAGAAAAAAAAAAGAGCACTTTACATTACAGCCTGGTCCTCCAGTGTTATTGAGTGAAAAATAGATTGACCCGCATGCCAGAGGTCAGCCGTCCTTGAGCTCCTCATTGCACAGATGTTGTACGCTGAGTTTCCTGATGCTGTTGTGAAAAATCAATGTATCACCGACTTGGCATCAACAATAATGTGGAGCTTTTATCTGTTTCTACCGCTGCTTCTCCACAGCAATCACGACCTGGGTGACATTGCAGCGGTGTACAAATGACCCCGGTAATTCAGGAAGTCTCATAAATGCACCAAAGAGAGCCGGTCATTCCAGCACAGGCTATCAATTATGTTGTGTAGATGAGCCCCGCTAACCTCGGTTTAGCACAGACTCTACCAGCCAGCTGGTCCCTTACAAAGAGTCTTAATATGGTCTGCCCTTGCTGCATCTCCTTCTCGTTGGTTAAGTGAAATCAAGATTTATGGTGTGGCTCAGGATGACCATTGCATATATCAGGTCTGGGGAAAGACAATTGAAGCCAGTGGATTGCCATTACCTCTAGCGTGGCCTTGAATGGTGATGCATACATTACCCGAAACGCCAGAGCGTTTTATGTCCGTATGAGATATAGATGGGCTCGGTGGCATCATAACCGGGATGTCTATAGACAGCAACCTCTGTGCTGAAACGTTTCAAATGCGAGTAACACTGGACAGGAATCAACTCGGCATCCCGTTTATAGCCTGGCCGCACGTGTTACCCATCTGTAAAGGATTATCTCTGTTTATTTGTGTGTTTATTTTCGCGGTCAACATCTTTTTTCTTTGACAAATAAAAGCCTATATTAGCACTGTAACTCTCCAAACATATGAGCATATTGCAGTTTAGCGTGTATCAAGATGCTTGTGCTTTGTGTTAACACAGCTCTGCGAATATGCGATGCAAGTGTTCGCCAGGCGCTCCATCTGTTTCGGGTCAGATGAGAACGCCGTCTGTCTGCTTCGCTTTCATTTCTGCGTTCGTGGCCTTGCATGTAAAATAAAATAACTAAAAAAAAAAAGATACAGATCGGTAATATCAGCATGCGCAGTCAGACAGAAGGTTGCAGCTGCTGATCCGGACGAGGAAAGGTGAGCCTCCGCGCGCGAGAGCTGAGTGTTCCCGAAAGCCGGCCGTCTCAGCGATTCTTTAGCTCTTCCCTGGACTAAGCACTTTTCACCTGCACCGGTGTTATTCCAGTCCAGGTGATGGATTGAAGCAGAACAGGCTGGTTCAGTGAGTTGGACTCAATGTCAAAGAACAAGCGAGTGGAACATACCCGATCTTATTTAACACTGCAGTGAGTGCTACAACTAAAGGTGTTGTGTTTGAGTCTTGAAGATTCCTCATCTATCCGTAGCCAGGAGGCAAGATGCTGTGCTCTTTGAATTGGAGGGATGGTATACCATCTGCCAGGTCAGGTAAAGCAACACTAGCCAATCATGAGGTCGCTTATGTGGAAAAGGGCAGCTTTCCTCTGAGTGTGCCAAGCCACCATGTGATGAAGCAGCTTCACATTCAAAATTTGAATAGGTAAGGATCCTAGAAGAAGGATAATTGTCACCAATTAGCTGGTAGCTGTTATGTAATAATGAAAGACAAGGTACAGGTTAGGAATCTAAATAACCAAGTTGGGAAGGAAATTCTGAGAAAATGGATGATGTCATGGATCAGGGGGTTGCACTGCATTCCTGGGTTCTCTGGTTTCCTCCAAGCTTTCCTTTGATACATTGCAGTAGATGAATTGGCCTCTCCAAATTTCCCCAGGGTGTGAATGGAGGTGTGAATATACAGTAAGTGTGTGCAACGGCGTCCTGCCATGGACTGGCTGTATTCCAGATTTTAGCAGCTCTACCATCTTAACATGAGACACCCATCCACTTGAGAACATTTCTCACACACCCCACACACATTCCATGTCTCCCCAAACAAGCTCCAGAGAAGTTGCAGCTCAACATGATATGTTTTGCCGCACGGAAAAATATGGAGCGTCTGAAATGAAGAAAATGTGAATTCGGATCATGAGCTTTATTATATATTTTCACATCTGCTTCATTCAACTCTTTCAGTAATCACGAGCTCTTCACTAAAGACTGTTTGATTGGGAACTGGCGGAGAGGATTTATTCCTTGATGACTTAAGACCACTTCATTTGAACAGAAGCACTTGGCATAACACGCGTTACACGGCTTCTCTAACGCTGCTAATCTGCGTTTCATGCCTGCGAGCTGGAAAAAAAAGTAAAAGAGAGAGGCCCAGGAAGCGCTACCTGTGACGTGACGAGAATGTTTTCTCCATGGCTCGTTTTGAGCTGACACGCTTGAGAGGCAAACACCTGCTTGCTCAGGCACGGTATAGGAAACACTCGGATGGGTTTATGGAAGTGAACCGTGCACTGATTAGGACAGCCCTTTTATCAGCAAGCGCCCTTGAGGCACAAAGGTGAGGTCCGAGCGACTCCAGCGGAAGGTGTTGACAGGAAGACGCATGGCTGTCTGCGACTTGGTGGCATGTGATGTTGTTTTGGTCGTGTTGCTAAGTGTCTGTTGCTGCAGTGTTAGATGAAAGTGCGTAAGGACAGGGATTGGGTTTCCTGACATTTGACCAGAAACATAGTCGAAGAGGGATTGGTGAGGAGTTCAGCACGCTAAATTTGAAACCAGATCACATTTAGCCAGCCATGTGACTGTTTCTTCATGAATAGGCCAATAGATGCCGATTCACAAGGTCAGAGTTAAAGAGTTTCAGATCACATCTTTATCCATACTTTATTCTGGGCAGCTGGAAAAATAGATTTAAGTATAGGGAGATTTAAAAAAAAAAAAAAAAAGGGTGTGTGATGATGAAACAAGATTTCCAGAGTCAACAGATGTGTACTATTTTAAAATTTTTTTTATTTGCACAAGGCATTTAACAATAGCAACTAAGCAGCTTTTATGGAAATCTGGAGGTAGATTTCCATCCCTTATGTGCAAGCCAGGGGCAACAGTGGCCAGGAAAAAAACTCCCTACGATGACACGAGGAGGAAACGTTGAGAAAAACCAGACGCAAAAGTGAACATTACAGTGTGCAGATGCACTGTAAAAGACCGAAATAAAACCGTTCTTATAGCGTTAAAAGAATGTTCAGGGTGTAAAAGGTCCTGGGTTGAACACATACGTCACAGAATTTTGACTCTTAGAATCTGTTAAATCATGTTAAAATGAGGTGGTTTTGAGCTTTATAATATCCTTAATGTTTGTTTTTTTTTGTTGAGTTTTGTATTTTTATTTTTTATTAGCACTGAAAATAATTTCTGCTTCTAGAAAATGCGCGAATAAATAATGTACTTATAAATTGTATTTTTAGCTTAAACTAATTCAAAAGAAGCAAGTACATTACATGCTTTAATTTATTTCAGTCAAATACGCATACAGTAATATTCATATGTAAAAGCTACATACACAAGGTCAGAATCCTTTTTCTGAATGCTGTAAAACTGTGTGTGATGTTTGAGTCGTTTTTTCCTCCGCATACAGTAAATCTGCATTTATTGGCCATGATGAGTAAAATGAATTGAATAAATTAATTATTTCCAGCAGAGAAATGAAATAAGTTCTAATGATTTGGATACGTTTGTTACACAATGATTTGTTCAGCTTCTTTAAACACATTTTAAGACGCACACAATAGTATGTTATAATAATGTTTTGTGTAATATTTTATCTATTACACAAAAGTTTATTAATATGACTTTTATTTCTAGACATTGGCCATGCTGAATCATTAAAATGTAGTCATCTCATCTCATCATCTATACCGCAGGGGTACACCCTGGACCGTGTGCCATCTATCGCAGGGCACACACACATACATATACACACACTCAGACACTACGGGCAATTTGGGAACGGGAATTAGCCTAATCTGCATGTCTTTGGACTGTGGCGGGGAACCGGATTACCCGGAGGAAACCCACCAAGCACAAGGAGAACAGGCAAAATGTATTTATTTATTTATTCTTTTTTTTTTCTCATGATGCTGATTTGGTAAGATTCTTTTTTTCTTATATGGTATGATTTATCAGATTTTTTTTAAAGAATATCCAAATATTACAAAAGTAATAGTATAAATACAACCTAAATCCTCGTTAATACATGCCAGTGTTTTAGTCATTTCAATAATTGCTGTAACATGTTTGTGAAGGATACATCACTGTTTCCTAACAAATCTGATTCAATCAGGAATGCGTTTGTGAATGAAAAAGCCGATTGAACAGATCGAGCTGGAAATCCTGCTTAAAACCCCGAAGCTCATTGTGACTCCCAAGAACTATCACATGCTTAGGGCAATGCGTCTAACTCCATATGTCTATAAGATTATAAACTTGCCATCAAGGCTTGTGCGTCAGGACTCATCCCGCGTGTGATTGAGCAGCATGTAATCCCTCACATCCCTTTCTTGTTTTTCTCTTGCTGGGCTCCTGAGGAGTGATGGATGGTCTAATCCGTCCTGCAGTTCCTGTCCTGCTCACATGTGTTCAAGTCAGTTTGGGTGTCTCCTGCTTTGGCATGACTAATTTTCCCAAACAGTACTGGGAGGCACAGGGGTCGTCTTTAGCTGTCACGATGTCATGTCAGTATGTGAAGCAGGTGGAGTGCGAGTCACGTGCATCCCACGGACCTCTGGGGAAACCGAGCTTGTTTGTTTTTCTCCACTCGCCAAACTCACCTTCCAGAAATGGCAGTTTTTTTTTTTTCTGCTGTGGTTCGATGCCTATGGGCATGTTTTCCTGTGAAAAAAAAAAAAAGCTGTGAATGTGAAAAGAGAAATAGAGAGACGGAGGTGTCATTAGACATGATGCAATTGCCCTGTAATGTGTAGGGAGACTGGAATAAGTTTAATACTCATGAATAATGCAAAGGCTCTATGATATATGACTCTATAATTAGGTCTCTCTATGTAGTGATAGTCCTGACATTAGCTTTGTTTACATTGGATGGCATGGACACTGATCTAATACGATGCATTTACAGTATATACATGCTCAAAGCATTTTATCAAAATATTTAAGTTTAAAGGGTGGAAATTCCTGTTGTGAAATGCTTATTCGCAGGAAATAATGTAAATACAGATAATCTGTTCCAACCACCGCAAGATATTACCAATATTAGCAATTTCCAACACTATAATCATATTTTTTTGCATATAAAAACAATCAAAACATTTAGAAAAGACATGTTAATTAAGTAAAATATGAAATAAATACAGATTAAACCTCACTTAACCTTCATTTATGATTCCTCTTGGCACCGACTGCTTTAAAATCAATATTGAAAGTATCTCTGTTTTATTCTTGCTATCGTCCTTGATAACATTCTTGGCACCCATGGTGCTATGATTTCACAAAATCTTGCACAAAATGGCAAAAAACCTGCTTCGCTTGGCTTTTTACCTACACAAACAAGTTTTTATCGGTTCCCAGACCTTTGTGCAATTTAGCCGGTGTTCGGTTCGGCTCGGTCACTCGTATAGTGAAAATGCTAAACATGCCAAAGCAAATTTCGTATTCGTATGCTGAGGTTCCACATTTATCGTCATGTTTGAGTTGGCTCGGCACGCTTTAAACTATTTAATCTGTGGGAAATAAGACGGAAGAATCATAACGTACCATAAAGGAGAAAAGTAACTTTTTGTTTTTGCAGATGTTCCACAACAATAAAGTAACACTTAATGCTTCAAATAAAAAAAAAAGTATAAAATGTTGTTTATTATTAAATAAAAGTGGGCACAAACTGCTGTGGTATTGAAGGGAAATACTTCAGGCACTTTGGGATGTGCTGCTGTTGCACAAGCTAGGGTTGATTATTTTCTTATGACGTATAAGGCTGAAACATATACAAGAAATCCCCCACACAATGCTCTCGGGCAGAATTTATGTTTCAAAAGTTAAGTTACGTTACGTTACGTTACATTACATTACGTTCCTTTACTTGATTTACACCATGTTGTCAGCATCGTGACTGCATCCAGACCAGGACTGAGTCATCCATCTTTTTTTTTTCTTGCTTTCATTGCTGAATTGCTCCAATTTCCACATTTTGCCCTGCTATTTTTCTTCACTGACTTTGGGCTTAAGGCTTGAATGTTTAAAATCGCATCCTTCCTGTAATATATTAGCTTGTTTACACATGAGTTCTCTGAACATTTATAATTTTGAAATTTTACTAGGCCTAGTCCTAGTTGCCAAATCGATCTTAGCTGAATTTTACCCGTGCTGATTAATTACTGTCTGTGTTAAAAGCTTTACTTTTAGGAACATCTATAACGACATTCTGTACTTTTGTGTCCCTGTGTTGTGTGTCTGCGCTATCGTATCCGTGTTGTCCGTGTGCACAGCAAATGATGCACATTAGCGTATACCGCTGGTCCATTAGGAGCTGGCGGCAGCGCTGAATACCCAGGTGTGAGCAACTTAATGAAGTTAAACAGACCCCCCCAGCTGAGCTCGAATTCAGTAAATGAAACACCCAAAGGATTTTTTTTTCTTCACCTTTTTTAGCTCGAAAGGAGGAGCTTTTCCTATTCACAGCTCTGACAAAAGTAGCTCAGTGGTGGCCTAATTCTCTTTTGTGCTGTTCCAGCCATGAGACCTGTGTCGTTAACCTGCACTTACAAAAGACCAGCCTCCTTAACTGCGCTGGTTTTCAGTCCACTTTACAAACTGTTACACGTCGTAAGTCATCAGGGATGATATTCTTAGAGGCTCGGGCCTTCAGGGTGAGACACCGATTTAACCTGCTTTAACAATATATTAAAAGTGGGAGTGTATTGATATAGATAATAATCAAGGGTAATTAGGATAAATAACCATTATTGTGTAATAACCATTATTCTTATTATTATTACAAAATGTCACATGACCAATTTATTTTTATTTATGAGAATAAAAAATTTATGATCAGAACGTAAGGTTGAGCAGATTTAAAGAAGAAATTCTTACTGCCTGTTCATCATGTTAAACACGTTCGAAGTGGTGCTGTATCTTCCTTTACATTTTAGCCGTACACTTCTAAGATTTTGTTTTTTTGACTATTCGCTGCATCGTATCTTCTCCCGGAAGGTAATCGATAAAAACAATATTGATGTAAATAGAGGCTTAAATCCCACTGATGATATATTTGTGTGTGTGTGCGTGTGTGTGCGTGCGTGTGTGTGTGTGTGTGTGTGAGTGCACATATGTTTGCATGCACATGGGAGTGTTGATTAGATATGGAGGAGGTGCAGATTTTAAAAACTAATCATTTTAGCACTTTAACATTTTGCTCAGCTCAAGGTGACCCGAACATGAGATTCTTACCAGGAAAAAAAAAAAAAAAAATAAATAAGGCTGAAAAGTCATTCTGATCCAAACTAGTCTAAATTCTCGAAAAACTTAAATGATAAAAGGAGAATCAACGTAATGAACTTGGTAAACTTTCTTAATACCAGTCCCGATCTAAAATTTATATTGGATCTATTTTAATATAATTTAAAGCTTCAATTTTAAAATCTATATAATTCTGGGTGCAATACAGGTACTTACTTTACCCATATCATATCTGTACACCAGTTTGTTTTTAATATATTCATAAAGCAGCACATTACATTCCCAATATACCGCATATCAACTTAACAGCTGTATTAAATGTGGTTTATAACGTGCAGCCCTGGCGCAATAAAAACTGTAAATGATAATGCAGCCAGTCAATATGCACACATATTAAAAAAATATATACATAAATGTCTGTTCTTCGTTTCGGGTCTGCTTTTGATCCAGAGGGGATAGATGTACCGAGTACCCGACTTAGCCAGACATCTCTGCTTATGTGAAATGACGGCGTGTTTATTATGGCATGACCCTTGTTTACACCAGCCACAGTCACACTGCATAGACGCGAGAAAATGGCACCGATTTTTTCACTCTGATTACCGAGCTGTCAGAAAACACGCATGCACAGAATGACCAACGAGGTGAACCAGGAGGATGTGCTGCTCTGATAGCTGAAGGCTGAATCTAATGGACAGATTTTTCCCCCGCTTTGGTTTAAGAGTATTGTATTTGACGTGGCATTTGAGTCCGAAAGACTCCCATATGCCACTAAGGCTAAATCAAAAAAACAACCCTAAATGGCTTTTGCAGGCAATTAAAGTGCAATCAGGTTCACTTAATTGGAATTTTCACATAATGAGAATAATTAACAATTTCATAGAACAGATCAGGGTTTTAAAATTGACTGAACATTTAAAGCTGTCATAAATTCTTTGATATACGCACACCCACGGTAATAGAATTCTGTATTAATGCACCAGGTTTTAAACCTAGAAAAACACATTCAGAGAATGTGTTGCTTAGCAGCCAAAGCCCTTTTTTACATGGAGTTACATGTTGCATACTGTTGCATACAAACGATTTCAGTTTGGGTGTCTTAGCTCTAGTGAAGGGAAACTCTAACACTAGAACATCCAAAGACTTTCGAGACAACCGTGTTCTTTCGACTATGTTACATTAAATCTTTATTTTTCTATATAGCCAAGCTTGGGGGATGGAAGTCAAAGCACCCCCAGAGTCAGCCATGTCAATGAGCAGACAGGGTTAAGGGCTTTGCTCAAGGACTCATGATGGCAGCCCGGTAAAGCTGGGGTTTAAACCACCAACCTTGTGATCAGTAACCCAGAGCTTTAACCTGCTGACCTAAACTAACCTGCACCACAAATTGTGGCAACAATGTGAGAAAACACTATATACTGTATAAGTGAAATGGTCGTGTGTCTGCATACGTTTGGACTCACAACGTTATTATCTCCACACCTCCTAACAGTTTGGGGAAGCACCACACATAAGTGAGATGGTCAGGTGTCCGCATACTTCTGGCCTCCTAGTGATTTGGGGAACAACCACATACTGTACGAATGAGATGGCCTCATAGCGTATTATCTCCAGACCTCCTAAGAACTTGGGGGAGCACCACCACACAAGTGAGATGGTTGTGTGTCCACAAACATTTGGACCTCACTGTATCTCCAGACCTTTTAATAAATTGGAGAGTTTTCCTAGAGAGATCTAAAAACTACGAAGGCAGGGCTGCTTTAGGGGTTAGCCTGCTACACACTGTATGAGAGCTGTGTCAATCAATACTGTGGTTAAATCTAAATGTAAATAATGTCCTCTCGTTATTTCTCATGGTGTAAGATAAGCAGAGAGCCCATAGCAACATGAATGTTGTGCACAGATTTTAAGAAGAAACTCTCACGTAGAAACCTTCACCAACCGTAACCCTGCCATTTGCATGAGTTTTATGTTTATAAGGTTTTGATGTTTGTGTAATAGTGACCCCAGGATTTTGTTCCTCTGGTGAAGTAGAGTAACAAGAAGACAGGTTCAACAAAATTGGCTGAAAATCTTGTGCTTCTTTGACATTTTTTCCTGGATGGTGCAAGTGATTGGATTTTCCGTGTCTCCCTCCCTGAATTTACCCCACAGCATCTTTTATTTTGTCGCCGGCCAACTGCGATCGATAAGGTTGATACGGAAGGGTCCGCACGTCAGTGGCGAAACCGAATCAGGCACCAGAGACAGGGAACGAGACAGAGAAAGAGATTAAAAGGAAGAGAATGAGACAGAATGTGATGAGGAATGTGATAGAAAGCAAAAGATATAGAGAGCAAGAGAAGGAGACCGACCAAGGACTGAGAAAGAAAGAAGATGAATAAGAGTGCATGAGTTTCTCTTCCATTAGCTCAGTCTGCATGCATCCAGGCTTAGTTATGCAGATGTCTGTCCCACTGTGACTGCACCTCCGGGACCCTGGGGAAGGCTTAGGGCACATCGGAGCCCTGCGGCTTGACTAGCATTGCCACGGTGTTCCAAATTAAAATTCAGAGAAGGAATCAGAGAAGAAAAACAAATTAAATGAACGGGAATGAAAACAGAATTACTGAGCTGAAACCAAAATAACAAATATATTCCAAGTGATATTAAAAGAAGGTCCGCATCAAGCAAAGAGAACAACTAATGCGATTGCTGGAATGGTTAGAAATGGTTAATGAAGCTAATCAGAAGAAGGTTTCAGTTTGGTAGGGAGCATAAGGATTGGACTTTGATCATGACCTTTTTCCATTTTTTCCATTGTTCCAGAGTTATTGGTGGGAACCGCATGAAGCTTCATAGTGCTCCAGGGTTATGATCTGTGGTGGCTTCTCTTGATCAGGTCTAGGCTCAGCCACGTTATGTGGCAATAAAATGAAGTCAGCTGACGACCTGAATGTACTGAATGACCAGGTGATGACATCCGTGTATTTGTCTTTCATTTCTAGGACCTAAATTGTAAAAGAGTGGTTCTGGGAGCATTAGGAACAATTCTTATTCAATGACATTGCAGTGCTTAATCAAAGCTAATGGTAGTCAAATGAAATCTTAGAGTCTGTTTATTTTTTGGCCAGGCAGTGTACAGCACAATATTGAGTCAGGGGTCAATATACTATATAACTCGATGTTCTCTCAGTAATAAAGGCCCGAACAGCACTTTTCTTTGTCACTGGGGTAAAACCATCAAAACTACATAAAGTGTAGGTTGCAGCGACATTGATCAATAGGTAGTACTCACTTTTGCTACTCAGCCAAGAGAACGGATTCGATCGGCCTTCCATCACAGAACTGTGTGTGTTCATTTATCGATTTTTAGTCTTATACCTGGGAAGAACTGGTCATATCGTCAAAGGTGTTTGGACCCCACAGATTCCTGCTGGTTGCCATGGATATTTATTTATTTATTTATTTATTTATTCATCGGCTTAGCTTACAAACTCATACACATCATGTATATATGATATATAGAGACCAAAAAGTTTGGATTTTCCTTGTTACTAAGGTGGTAGCACCTCTTGCACCATTGGCGTGCATGCTTTACACGTGAGGCTGCATCATGTAGTGTACGTTTTAATTAGCTTCAATAAAAGTACATCTTTATAGCTATAGCACACGTCGCTAAAGTTGCTTTTGAGTATAAAAATAGATAAGAGAAGTCAGATTGCACAGTGACGACGAGAGTTGGGAACAATTAGTGAAAGAAAACGCGAGTGAAACCAAACAGTTGTGGGTGAAAGAGTCAATAAGATGGAAATGGATTCAAGTCTGGTGGCATTTACGCTGCTTTTTCTTTGCTACAGCCTTTACGAGTCCTCTAATGTGGTTAAAAGCTAGCGAAAGATGATAGTCCGCCAATTTATGATCATTGTGGAATTTAAATAATACCAGTTATTTTTGTTGTTGTTGTTGTTGTATCTGCTAGTGGACTCATGATCGCTGGAGAGTGACTAACCGGAGGTGTTTGTGTGTTTGTCCGTGTTTTTGTCTTTCAAACTCGGTTACATCAGACGAGAGTGAGTCATCCGGGGTGTCTGTTTGCCTGGGTGTGTATATTTTTTGCTCCGTGTTTTAGCTTGCATGACACTATTAACTAATGTGTTTGACAAGCCGGAGAAGAAAATACACACATTGGAAGTGGCCAGATGTGTCCTCGACACTGTGTTTTTATCTAATAAGCTTTCATGGGCCACGTCGATCTGCCTCGGATATGCTCTGCCGACTCTGATGCTGACGGATGAGATCAACAACAAAGCCACGCAGTTTTGCTCTTTTCTAACTGAGCTGGTCCTTAATAACGGAGACAGAAATAAAAAGTAACTTACTCCTGTAAGGTCAGGGAACACCCAGCAGATTTCCTCATAGGATAATATATCTGACATTAGTGAATGTTTGGCCTGCATCCCGAAGTGTTTACGACCCCAGGCAAATTTACCAGCGTGTCAGCGTTATATCGGTTCACCTCTGTGTGTTGTGTGATTTGGGACGAAGCTCTAAATTCTCTCGCAGTGTGTTTTGCTTTGCACTCGCCGACGTAAGAGACATAATCCGAGCATTGCAGCGCAACCAAGGTTATGAATTTTTCAGTTCAGTAGTTCATTCAGGTCTGCTGAAGGGGAACATGGTTTCAACACTTATTAAAGATTTATCAATTTTCCAGAATCTTGCTCTGTTTGAGTATAATTTAGATTCACCAATGCATCATGCTCCATATTTGAGTCAATTAATTGCATTAGCATATAATCATATCAGTGTAACTGGATTTTCGTCTTTACAGCTCTCCATGTGCACAACAGTGGAAGACAAAAAAGTTTTTTTTTTGTTTAGTTTTTCCCCAAATGTATCACAGAATCACGTGTCCCCAATAAAGACGACCTGTTACCCCTGAATAAATCATAAATGCAGATAACTTGCTGTTGTGTGGCTTTTATAAATAATTGATCGTGCATTTTTAAATAGCAGACTCCCTTTTAAAAACTTAAATTTTTTTCATTCATTTCACACCTTTATGGAGATAAATGACTTTAATTGCAAAATGCATGATTAAAATATATATTATGAACTTACAGTGATTATGCCTCGAGAGGTTTGCAAGCGTGTGACTCTGGAGGGATGCTGGAGGTGTTGTTTGCAATGTAGCACATCCTAATTCGATTAATTAGCTAACGAATAACATCAGCTTAGGTGCGTAATCAGAATAAGAGAAGATTTAACATAATGCTTGTGAAAAAAGTTATTTCTAATTAAGTCATTAGAAATTTCATTTACAATAAAGGTTAACTTTGTATTCAATGTTGGTATATTATAACAGTATTTTTTTTTGTTATGGTTATTTTTTACATCAGTAATATACAACAGATGCTTTAAGAGGTCTCAGTGGTGGACTTTGTACTGTATATGTTGATGCATTGATTACATCATCAACATACACCAATCAGCCTTACTGTAATATTAAATCGATTAACATTACAGTACAACCTCCTCGATTTTGGGACCCACTCGATTCTTAAAGAACCCTGAGGGGGAGCTGGTGGTGGTGGTGGTGTTAATGTTATGTCTGAATGGTGCCTGTATTTATTCCTTATGTACAGTATAGTGTATGTTACTGTATAATAAATCCCACTCATATAATATGTCCAGCAGGCGAGTGACCTCAGACTTGTCTTGGCTTTCATATTATTTTTACTCTGTCATTTAAAAAAGTTCAATTAAGGAATATTAAATTGTTCTTGAAGCCAGTCGAGTGCCCTTTGTTGGAGGGTAAGGACAATTATGTTTAATATGATGCCTGTGACTACTGCTGGCATGTGGAATTTTTATTGGATTTGATATAAAAACCATTAAATAAATCCGAGGCGGTGTAGTATGTTAAAATTTTGGAACAAAAATAAAGTTACATAGTGTTCATATAATGGCTGTGTTGTCAAAGCGTAATGTAGGCTTATGAGGACGCCTAAAATATAACAACAAAAGATTTTCAGAGGCATAATCATATAATCATTCTGACAAAGACAGACAAGCAGACTTCACCCCACCCAAACACCCCCTCATTTTCCACTTCTCTCTCTCTCTCTCTCTCTCCCTTCTTCTTCTCCTTTCATCAAAAATCTCTATTTTCCCCTTTCCTTTCTCCCCTGGTCTCTCTCTCTCTCTCTCTCTCTCTCTCTCTCTCTCTCTCTCAGGCATCCTTTGCAGTGTCCTCTCATTTCACTCCCTGCCCCCTCCCTCTTTTTATTTCATCTTGTCTCCTGTCGTCTCTCTCACCTTTCCTCCTCTAATTCTCATCTCCATTCGTCTTCATCTCTAATTTCTCCTCTTCTTTTGTTGTCTCATTTTGTCTCATTTTATCTCCCCGCAGTACATACTGTAGACTCCCATCTATTTATCCGTCCTTTCCTTTCTCGCCCATAGTCTCCTCTCCACTTGTCTTCATTTTCCTCTGTCCAATTAATTCCCTTTCCTCTTCACTTTTCTCTTTGCTCTATTTCTCTTCCCACTTCCTTTCTTCTTCTCATTTGTTCTCTCTTTATTTCCACACGCCTCACTTCATGCTCTTTTATTTTATCTTCTTCATGTACAGAATCTTTCCACTCATCTATTTATTTGCTCCATTTTCTCCTTTAGCCTCCCCTTCTCTCCTTTCTTGTCCTTTCTCCTCTTCCATATTATAAAAATATATATATATAAAAAAAGGTCCAGAGCAGAAGGAAGTTATTTACTCTGCAGGTCAAAGCCCAACCCTATCTGCTGCTCCCGTGTCTGACAGACGTCTTCAGTAATGTGTATCCTCACGTTTCACAAACCACCCCCGCGCCCACGCGTCTCCCACTCTTTTCCCTCTTCCTCACTGCCTCTCCCATGTGCACGCCTGATACTTCCATCCATTACACAGTCAGACAGTAACCCAAAGACTCCCAGCTCTGCTCACCTCCGCTGCTTTGATTTAATAAGAGGCAGGGGGCCGAGAGCTGGGAAATCTCACCAGAGCACCACGGCTTAGTGCGCGGCTGCTTGTGGACGGAAAATAATAAATAAACAACCTGCCATGACACTACTGCACGTAAAACACAAATATCGAACAATGAACAGAGGTTACATTATGGTATAATCAGGTTCATAATAAATAAACGAGGACTGAAAAGATAATCATATATTAATTGTAATTATGGTATTGGAATCCTCGGTTGTAATAGAATGGAAAGTTATTGAATATTATGTCAGTGACTGCGGCGATGGTGATTGGTTTATTAGATATACTTTATTAACTTAATATAAGCTTTAGTTTTAAAGCTTTAATTACTTTCAGTCTAATTATATTGACATTTATTTTTTTAATAAATAACCGTTTTTATTTCCGCAATTTAAATTAGTTTTAGTCTAATGACGTTTATATTAAACACATTTTAATTAGCATTAACCTTTATGTAATTTTTGTATTAGTTAGTTTATTAATTTGTGTAATTTTTCTGTCTTTGGTCTAATTAAATTTGAGACATTTAACTAGCACACTACAGAGAGGGTGAAAACAAATGCCAATATTCAGTTATAATATAATGATCAGGTGCAAAACAATCATTCTGGTTTTCTTAGTTTCTTAGTTTTGTCTAAATTATAGTGACACGTTCTTGATGAATAATGATTCTTTCATCTTAATGCCCACGTACAGAACTGTGCCTCGAGCCACACGTCGTTTCTTCATATTAAATTAAATTAAATTAAATTAAATTAAATTATGTAATGGGGACAAATGTTTTACTGCAAAATGAATAAAGATACAATTTAAACAATTGGTTGTTAATGTAACAACTTTAGCAGCAACCTCATTTTCCCTCTCGTCTGTACCAACCACTTAGCATTCAGTTCAATTCCATTTATATATCGCTTTTACCAATTGTCATTGTCGCAAAGCAGCTTTACACAATCAAAAGAATTATTTAAGTTTGTATGAAATGTGAGTGTGTATGAATCAAAATGATCAGATGGTCCCTGGTGAGCAAGCCGAGGGCGACAGTGGCAAGGAAAAACTCCCTGAGATGGTAATAGGAAGAAACCTTGAGAGGAACCAGACTCAACAGGGAACCCATCCTCATCTGGGTGAAACAGAAAGCAGTAATTGATCTGCATTTATACAGTGTGTAGGGTGGGAGGCAGTTCAGCTATAACCGTTGATGTTAATTGATGTTAATATGGAGTCCAGGCAGTTACTGGAGGCTCAGGTAGAAAAACATTCAGCATCAGAAGTATATTAATCACCAGCCTGATCATCTCACATCAGATGGGTTTTTTAATTCTTGAATGATTCATAATTCATTGTGTGGCTTAACAAACAAAGAAGAATCCCTCTGAAACTGCTCAGGTACAGGAACTGGACTGAAAATGAGAGCTCAAAACTTGCCAAAAATGCGAGCCAAAAGCGTCCTTCAGTAAGCCTGGAGAAGTGTTCCTCGAGACTACATTGTACGTGATTGATTCTTAGAATGCTACAAAGTGTTCTTTGATACTATAGGCTTATATTCTATATACTATATACTATTCTCTTTTCCTTCTGGTCTGTGCATGATCATCAATGGCGATGTGTATCAGCAGACAGTCAGCCTACTAATCTCTGCTTTCTGATTGGCTGAGAGGCAGAAGTGTGATCCTGTAACGTTGGCCGCTCCTCCTCGCTGGGTGTATTAGCAGGAGGACGTGTCGGTCAGATCGGCTTTCAGATCTTCAGAGCAAAGCCGCCCGGCTGCGTACGTCCTCAGCCGGAGTGTGAAGTGCTTAAGCCAAAGAAGTGAAAGTGATCTATTAGGTGAAATTAAGTAACGCAGAGATCCAGGAGCCTGGGCTTTTATGGCTGACAGTTTGAAGTACCTCCTCAGTGCCTCTTTAAACAAGTAGCCAAGGTTGACAGGAGGTCAACGAAACGTGTGAAAGAGAACACTCGTACCCAACAGGAGCTGGTGCAGAGAGATAAAAATAAAGAATACATACAGAAATCAGTATCAGCACATCTGGTCCAGTTCCCAAAATAAAGTTACTGACTGAGGCTCAGTTGGCTGTAGGAATTTCTAGCGAGAGTGTTCTGTGTGAGCGTGACGCTCATTTTAGCGCTGTGATGCTTTGGGGAAATAAGATTGATGCTTTTGTTTCAACGTATTTATTCGTTGTGGAGATTTCTGCTTTATTTGATTTGATTTTCTATTTCTTATATGTAATTACGCTTCTTCTGTATTACCATTGATTTTTGGCAAGGTGTTTGGTCCCACAGTAATTACTCTCATGGTGTTTTGTGTATGTATTTTTGACAGAGAGAGAGACAGACTTGTGTGTCTTAATAGCTTCAAACATTGAGAACTCCCTGTGAAGCTTGTTTTCATATTTTTTTTAGTAATGGTTATGTACCCACAAGATGACTGATGTTTAATGTCATCATCATCTACTTTATTAAAGTTTCTCTTCCCCTGTATTTATTGCAGTAATGTAGGCAGGACCGATTTGGAGTAAAACTTTCCTCCATCTTTGGTGATCATAAAATTCTAGCAGGCAGCCAGAACAAAAACAGAATTTTACTATCTATATTCTTCTATTCCCTCAAGACGTGCTGCAAGCAATAGTAAGAAAGCCTTGAGGCAAAAGTCTGGTGTGAGTCTACCTAATAATATGCCGCTCTACCAATTGGTTTACCAGTGAGCACAGTCCTGCATTTTTATTTTCTATTGCCTCACAAGTGGATGTTTTGCCAGAACCTCATGAATTTACATGTCACAGCTCGCCTAAAAAGAGAAAATAACCAGCATCTGATGCAAGTGTATCCCTTCCTGTTCAGGAAATTTATTTTTTTTATTCCGCTGGTATTTCTAAATTCTGGATTGGTCCAAAATTGTTTAATTTCTAAGTTGGTTTATATGCCAGTGTTGATGTTTCACGTCCCACTTGTATATATTTTATTATGACTAGCCTGGGAGTTCAAGTCAAACCGGGACTTTTGGTTCTGCATAATAACAGAATGGCTACACTAATGCACTTATTACCAGCGTTTCACTAGCGCTTTCTCAGAGCAATGATCAGACCAAGTTTGACACACTGGCCTCCCAGGAACTCCTTTAATAGCCCAACCATGTGGCTCGGAGCGAAGTCAGAAATGTACGTTATTGGGATGTGGCATTAACTCCCAGATGTGTTCCTATAATATGCAAGTGGTGTTCATACATAATTCTGTGGACAATTCCCATAGACAGATGTGTCTCTTGCAAGTTAATGATGAGTCATCCATCAATTCACAAGGATCATGTGTCCCAACAGCTAATGTTTAAGGGAACGTCACTCACAGACATACAGCTTTTTTTAAAAATGTTTGCACTGTTTACAGTCTTCTGTAAAAGTCAATAAGTTTTATGCCTTTATTCACTAGAAATTTCATCACATGTGCAAGTTTGACGTGAACATCCTTTTTATAATTAGGTACAGTAGGTTTTAACAATAGCTAAAAGCACAGTTGTATTTAATTCAATATAATTTTATTTCTATAACAATTTTAACAATGACCACTGTTACAAAGGAGCTTTACAGAAATAAACATTCAAGGTAAAAATAAAAAAGTAATAAATAAATGAAGAAAGCAGGGGTAGCTCAGTGGTTAGGGCATTGAACTATAGTCCCTTTGGAAGATCGCAGGTTCAAATCCCACAACCACCAAGGTGTCCCTGTTGGGCCCTTGAGCAAGGCCTTTAACCCTCAACTGCTTGGACTTGCAAGGCACTTATACTAAGCCACTGTGTGGTCTTACATTTTAATACTGATTTTTATTTATTTTCCTTTATATTTATTACAACCCTAAAGTACGGTATCATATGTATACCTATTTATGCACTATCACACTGTTTCTCTGTAAACTCAGTTTGTTCTTTCAATCTTATTTATTTCATATTTATCCAATATATTCATAAAAAAAAATCCGATCCCTTCATCTAAATTCACATAGTCTTGCATAACTCATGTTAAAACATATCTAGCCTTTAGCAGTCACGCTATCACAGCAGAGGGGCCATTCGGACTACAAAGCTGTAAATCCGTGGCCGTCACTCATCACTCGGTTTTAGCAATTCCGCTCATGAGCCCATAATCATGCCGAAGCGAGCAGAATTTAAGAAGCACTGTTAAGGACCTTCTTAATGCCGCCGTGATGAAAGAAGCTTAATGAACGGCATATTAAGCCGCTGTTTCCTCTGCATGCGCACAGGAAGACGATACAAGGAAATCATCATGCACTTTGTGCCACGTTAATGAATCAAAGACCTTGTTAGGCAAATGAATGGGTGGCCATTGATTAGTGAGAAAGGTGTGTTTGGAAAAGGGAACAAAGTTCATGGTTATGGTTTTCAGTTATGCATGCATATGTATGTACTACTTTGCATGCATGTACCCTTAATAAATAACGCCAGTAGGATATATCATGTGCACTTTTGTTTTGTTTTTTTTGTCAGATTTTCTCCCTAATTTGGCAATTATCTAATGAATAGTGTCATATTTATTTATGTATTTGGCAGCGAATTCAAATATGGGCACTGTTGGCTCAGTTGTAGGTGTTTCGTCTGCCATGTGGAAGGTTTGATTCCCAACCGATGCCCTAAGCCCGGATAAAGGGAGGGTTGCGGCAGGAAGGGCATCCTGAGTGTAAAACCAGTGCCAGGCCAAGTTCAAGATATGTTCAAGTCCAACCAGGATGAAATTGCTCATGAATGAAGGCGTAAAACCGATTAACACTGACAGAAGACTCCGAGTTCAGTACAGTGATGTGACTCTTAACTAAAGTAAAACATTTGAACTAACTATTTAAAAATGGCCGTACGTCCGTAAAACAATTCTGACACAAAGATGGCTGCATCGTTCAGCTTGATCCATAACAATCACGAACTCAATCATTTACAAACTGATCAGGAAATTCACATGTTTGGGTGACTAAAGGAGTTCCTGGGAGGCCAGTTTTTCAAACGTGAAGCAGGCAGTGTCATCATGAGAAATCCAGGCACTAGTGAAACTCTGGGTTAAGTGCATAAGTGTAACAATGGATTATATACAGAAATAAAGATGAAGGTAGTTGTTACTCCCACAGTTATGTTCTGTTATTGTTCACAACCTAAAGTCGCAGTATATTTTCAGCCTTGAATATGAATTTCACTGTGACATATTGTGGTTGAATCAATCCTTGACGTCTCTTTAGATTCCGTATGAAGCAGCCTGCGTTGTCGTGTGCCATGCAGTGCCACATTCTGGATGAGGCGTTTGAAAAAGTCCCTTCTTCTCATAGCTTTTCTGATGCTCCAACAGAAGGCTGCTGCACGCTTCATGCTTGGGTCGGTGCATGTTCAGTACGCACCATTAAACGACAGAGCCCTGGTCATGTCTGGTCATTAGGCTGATGTGCACACACGCGGGATACTAGACACGAGGCAGAATCAGACCGAGTAAGAGAGTTAAAAAGAGAGAAAGAGGAGCTTTGTGGTTGTGTGTGTATAGACGGTTCTAACAGCAGCCTGGATTTAATTCTATCCATTAGGGATTTTCGCCATAAGGCGCGCTGCTCTGCGTTCATCCATCAATTCTGTTTTTCCTACAGTAGAATGGCACACATGAGTAGGTTTTGGTGGTTGTAAACAAGGGTACCATTGGCTTTGATGAATCTGTGGGTACTGTGCTTTTAATCACACCGTGTCTGTGTTTGCTTCACACATTAATACTCACATTCGGATGTCTCCGAGCGCATTAGTGACCTTCTCATGCACCAGACATCGTTCTCCATGCCCTTCCTCTCTAATCCTCTGTATTGTCTACAAAAGCAACATGAGTAGCATGCCAGCCTCCACTCTCAGCACTCTGCCAATTTTATTATGCTCCTCCATCCCCATGGCTCTCAACACATCCCCGCCCCCCTCCAAACACTCCTCCACCTGTGTTTGTTCCAAACTTGGCTCATCACGCACTCCGCCGCACATACCTCCGAGCTGTAATCCAAGCAATGCTGGAGAGCTCCTTCTGCACACAGCTCCCTCTGCCTGCTTCTCCATCTGCCTCTGCGCTAGCGCAACACCAGAGGGCCAAGTCTATCTGGCTGTCTCATACTCTCCCTGGCCATGTCTCTGTCTCTGTCTCTCTCTCTCTTTCTCTCTCTCTCACTCTCTCTATCTCTCATGCACACACTCTGTCTTTCACTTTCTCTGTGCTTTCTCACTGTCTTCTGGTTCCCAGGATTTAAAAGCCTGACAGTTAAACAAGCTCTTATGACCACTATCTCTGAGTATGATGTGAGACGTTGGGGTTTGATTTCATGCACAGTCCTTTCACTTCTGAGAGATTGGATAAAGGGGTGTCTCAAATTTGTTTGAAAGCAAGGAAAAATCAATGTCTCGGTCCTGTATCTAAACCATTTCCAAAATGCTCTACTTGTTTGTCGAGAGAAAGAGAGAGAGAGAGAGAGAGAGGAAAAAGGCTTTTATGAATGATATTCTGGTACCATGTTCTGTTAGGTTTCATTAACTAAGGATATTTCCTACATTTCTTATCCTTACATTTCTTATCAATAAGCATTTATAGATAATAAGTATTATTAGCAGTAGAAAAAAAAATGTTAGCCAGTGTTTTAATTAATTTAGCCCTTAAAACTCAAAGCGTTTTAGTCATTAAAAAAAAAAAAAAAAAACTTTATAGGATTGGGAAGTATTGAGTGAAATATTCTTTTTTTTTTCGGCACAGGCAACATGATGAACTGAATTATATTTCATTTTATCCAAACATGACTGAGAAAAAAATTGAAAATAGGCAAAGAAATAGCACAGATACACATGATCACGTGTTGTTCTGGTTGTTTTTGGTTGTTTCTATGATCCCATAATCAATATACTGTGTGTGTGTATATATAAACCCAAAACCCAAATGTATAGTTTGATGACTGAAGCCTCCCCTTAACTTCATTGTGACCTTTATTTTGCTTCTGTCGTTAATCATAAAAAACATAATTTCTCCAGGTGTGAAATGGAGATGTTTTTCTAATGGTTAATAGTTATAACAAAATAAAATATAAGTACTTGAAAGTGGTACTTGAGTAAAAGTACCCATATGCTATCATAAAAATGACTTTAATAGAAGTTAACATTTTAGAATGTTAGTTGAGTAAAGGTCTTAAAACATCTGACATTTACTTTACTTTAGTATCAAAAGTAATTAAATATACTTTGAAGTAAAAGTGAAAAAAAAATAGAATTGTAATTGAAAGGAAAGGTGAAAGTATGGAATCGTTATATACATATATAGTGCTTTTACAATAGATCTTGGTCATTGTAAAGTTTTTTTTTCGATTTTACACACTACTCGTGAAATTTGTCACACGGAACCAGGTAAGAACATTGAGAGGCGAATTCCACAACCTTTGTTCTGTGCAAAATTGCATTACAGAGTTTAGCTAACCCTCATATGGGGCTTCCGAAATTCCACTCAACAAAATATTTGGTATTTTTTAAAGTTTTTAGCACAAATTAAATTCTTTTCTTTGTCTGGAACTAGCTATATGGCTAATCAGAACTAGCCATATGACTATTTCCAGGGAAAGAAAAGGCGGACTGCAGAAGCTTTACAGTATATGAGTCTCAGCTAAATTTGATGGTTGTGAAAATTTGCTTCAATTCCTTATTTTACTTACTATTCTGCGTGACAAACTTAATGGTCATAACAACCAAGACCTAGGGTAATGTATTTATATGCCCTCTGTTTCAATTTAAAACATGAAAAAATCTTAAGAAGACTTGAGACATGAAAAAATGCAAACTGTCCCTTTAACTTGTCCCTCAAAGTTAGTTAGCTACCTCTACAATGATCAAGTTCTAACTTATTTGTGGCTGTTTTGGTATGCTTTTGTAAATTTTTTCCCCTTGTGCCTATTATTATATGATATCTGTTTCGTAAAGTGATATCTGAATGTCAGTGCTTCATTTGAAATCAGCAAGCTTTAATACCTGAACAAATATATGCACTGATCTACTAATTAATGGCTTTAATCGAAATTAAATAAATTTCCTCATAAAACATGACTTCAACAGTGTTTGATAACTTAAACTGTGAATTGCTAGCCAGAAGGTTTTCATTGACCAGAATAAAAAAAGCATTAATTGGCAAATGCCGTCTTCAATAAGGACTCTATTGACCTAAAGTTCCTGGGCTTAAAACAAGAGTGCTTCAGTCCATAGCAGAAAAAAAAGCATGGTCTAGCACTCTGAATGTAGATGACTCTTTAATTTTTCCCCTATGCTGGCTGTGTCTGCTCAATTAAGCTGTCTCTCCCACTGTGGACGGCAGACACCAGCCGCCTGTCTTGGTGCAGCACTATTTGCAGCAAGGACAGCTCGGCCCATAAACAAATCCACCACACATGTCTATCAAACCGATGCAGGTCAACAACCTGAGGCAGCTCGGGAAAATGCTCCTCCTTACTTGCTAGCTGCTCAGAGGCTCTAGCTGTCTCACTGAATGGATTTTAATGTAGATTAGTATTGATTATTATCCTAAAGTTAGTCATCATATGGGGATTTATTGCTCTGGCTGTGTTGAGGTGAATAGATACTATATAGTATAGATATCTATAGTATGGACCTAGCCACCAGAAAAGAAGCACCTTTGGTGGGTTAAGTGTGTGATAATCACCATGCATAATCTGTCCTCCCACTTAAATTAACTTTTCACCAAAGGCAGTAAATTAGTACCATTCCCATTTAAATGCAAGTGATTCAGGAACAGCTTTTTCCTGGCTAGTGTTCTGGATATGGATCCAAAGCCAGAAAGGAATACATCTTAAAGGAAAACATAGGAAGCCATAAACAGTAAATATGGGGGGAAATCAATCTAGTTATGTATCATAATTAATTTGTATCGCAATTTGTGTATAGCCCCACCGACAATATTTTTTATTTTTTTTATATATGTTTGCATTTGAGGTTCCTTTATAATTCTAAAGGTTGTGCACTCTAAACTATTTACACACTGTCTGGCAGACCAACGGCCCATTTGGTTGGATATTGTTGGCAAAGTTTGTTTGGAATTTTAACAAAAAAAAAAAAAATTAGTGTTGAATTATTTTTTTTATTGAATTATTGACACTTGCAAAATTATAATATTTACAAAAATTGCAATATAAAATGATCAGCATCTACATATCGTGATAAACTCATATCAGCTTGTCCCTGGTGATTCCTATTCTCAATAAACAGACCTATTTACACCAGCCAGCAATTTTTGGTTTTTGTGAGGTGGAAGTAAATTGAAGAACCCAAAGGAAACCCATGTCGACATGGAGGGAAGTCCATGTGACACAAAACAAATCGTATTAAAAGTTTAGAATTAAACCAGGAACCTTGACGTAGCAAAGTGCTTTGCCAACATGCCATCTGTATGCAATAACATGAAATTAGAGAAAATTAGCATTTGGATCCCTGTTTCTAAACTTCAGTCCTGGAGACCTGCTGTTCAGTTTCGAGTTTACCCAACACAAAGGATCTCCATCATGACTCTTATTGATTTACTGGATCAGCTGCCTTGCCTCTGGTAGGTAATTTCTAGGAAATCCGCACTATGTGGACTAATGACCCTGCTAAAGGTCAAGGTTTTTTTCTTTTGTATTAAGATCCCAGAGACTCATTGCTTCACACAGGTTTAACTTTTCACTCCAACACATCTGATCCAGACCTTGATAATACAGGAGTTTGAAACTGGACTCAATGGGCCGTAGGATTGAATTTAGCAGCACCTGTTTGTGATTAATTCTACCTTTCATAATTTAGACCATTTTTTTTGGCATCTGTACCATGCAAATTGTCCTTGATGGTGTGCTCATACTAATTTTAAACTCCTAATCCACTGGGAAAATGGACAGGGTTTCTTATCTCTTTTTCTCTTTGTCCAGTGGCAGCATCATAATTCAAACAAAGACACAGAGGGATTGATGCTAATATCACGATACTTTTTAAGTTTACCTCCTGGCAACTTAGCACCTATTTCATCCATGAAATGTCAGTTCATAGAGCCATCATAATGCAGCATGTATCTGTGTAATTACACTCACTCAGCATCGGCGACTACCCTTTTGGCGAGTATTGCTGCACCCTTTGCGACAAATGCCTGGTTGAATGTCTCACAGCTCGTTCCAGTGTGAAAGGTCATCATTTCCTTTAGCTGAACACATTTATGCAAAAGGTCTTGGCTGCAGTCCAGAGCCCCACAAGGCCGGCCAAAGGCAGAGTGACACGTCCTCAACCTTTTCCTCAATTACAGCAGCACTGTGAAGCACTGTGGAGTGTTGTTTATGAGGGAAGCAGCTCAGAATAGGTCGAGATCAGAAATGTGAACAGATTTCTTTCATAAAAGGACTAATTCAGTCATTTAGTATGAAATCGCATGGAGACGACTCCAAGATCTGTCCGTGTGTAGACATGCCACACTTAAAACTGGCTTTTGAATGGGGTCTTTGCATGATTACCATCTAAAATAGGTTTGTTTGCCATCTTTTGTGAGTTTGAAAGAGTTTTACACTAATCCTACATAAAAAGGGATTTCTCCAAGGGCACAAACCAAATGATCTTCGAAGTGACGAGAGAGCATTCCCCTTTGTGACTGATCAGGCAATATGGTGTCCTGACTGTCAAGACAAGTCAATAAATATTGATTGTTATGAAGAGTAAATACCGTAGTAAAATTCACGTTTAGTACTGGGAGGTTTTATTAAATCTAAAACCGATGATGGTTACCTGTAAAGGTTAACTCTAACTCTCAGCCCTAATCTTGACCTTTGCCTTATCTTCATATAGTCAAATTAATGCTTATGCTATATATCTTTGTACTGGGGACCATCAAACTTCCAAGCACAGGGGTCTGTAGGGAGACCTATAGAGGGGCAGGTGCTCAATGTTAAGAATAGGATCAAGATCCCAAAACACCACAGCATGCCTACAGCATAACTTGGGAAACCTTCGCAACCGGTGTTCAACAGGACATAACAAACCCCTACATATTACAGGAATAGGCATTTACAAATTACTGTACATTCTTTTTTTACGTTACTAGACATCTTGAAGCATCTTTTTAGGGAATACAGAAGGGATAATAATAATTTCCAAAATCACATCTTGAATCAATCTATTGTTAAATAAAATTTGTCTTTGCATAATTTTATAAGGAAATGTTTTATCATAAATACCACATGATAACCATTGACCCAGATGATTTTAAACACACCGGCTTAAAATGGGCTGTAGGTTGTACAGTAAGTACACACATGGTCACATGATGTCGAATGACAGATTGCAGCCTGGACCTTTTATGTACAGGTAAATTCTCATCAAAAGGCCTCTGGCAAAACGTTTCTAAAAAATAAAGACTTGGGAACTGAAACATCCAGGGGCGAAGGGGCAGGAACGTGCAGTTGCAACTCAACATGTGTGTGCAAAGACCCCTTTGAAGAGTTCTCTTTCTTTTTCTTAACTTGTATGACTTAATTGCATGTAGGAAATACAATGAAATTGCAGTTGCCCTAAAGAAACTGGTAGAGTTGGGTTAAATCTGAGCTAACATGATTTAGCTAATACATATCATGTACAAAAAAAAACAAATTAAAAATATCCTTACCTATTTTCCATGACAGTGAAAAAGAAAGTACAAAGTAGTGAAAAGTATTAATATGTGTTTTTTTTTTTTAAATAAATAAGATTACATTCTGATAATAACCTTCAAAAAGATGAAAATCTTCACATGTTCCCTATTGCTATATTGGAATAAAGCCACTTAGGCCTTGTCCCTTGTGCTTTGGATTGGCAAGTTTCAGTGGAGAAAAAACCCATCATTTTTTTACGTCCTTGATGAACCTACTACGTGACAAGCTCCTTAGGCTGAGATTTACAATTTGCCTGCTCAGCTGTAAAATAAAAAAAAGAAGAAGAAAAAACAGGGGAAAGCTTAACTTTCGGTTCAAGTCATCGCACTTCAGGGACGGTAATTAAAATCACATTATCACAACTGAAACATCTGGGATGTAACTGCCAACTAACACTGGCGGTCTCTCGCTCAGTTTAACTATGGCAATCAGAATGATTTCAACTCAAAGTCAAAGATTCGCTTGTTGCCTCTCAGTGTCTTTTTGTTTTAAATACCTCTCTATAATTCTAGTCTTCATAGGTGCCCCGAGACAAGACAGATGTGTAAGTGGGTGTTGTCCGGCTCTTTTGAACATGATTATTGTAGGCTGATGTCATTACATTTAAAAGAATAGAAGAACAAAAATGAGAAGGAAAGACACCCTGAAGTGCTGAACATTTGTGTTGTTTAATTTTTCGATAATATAATCCAGTTGCTTTGGGAAGTCTTTCGGTCCGTTCTATTGCATCCTAATGCCAAATTTGCGCCTAATATGCAGATGATCATGCGGCACATGGCACAGGAGGCTGCCAAGTCTGTAATTCATCTCCAGCATTTGCGAAATAATCGTCATGCTGAAGTTTTAATGCCACCAACTTGATGCATAAACGATGGATTAACTATTGGTCTGCATGCGGCACGTCCTGACACGCATGTGCTTTTGGAGGATTGGTCAATGCTAACAAAGATATGTGGGGCCAGATGGGCAGTTTATCGCTTCTTCTGCCTACTTCCTGCCAAATGTACCATTGGTTCCATGGTAGACCCTTCCAGAGCCTCCTCTGTGACATTATTGCCTAATGTGCATGTCAGTTTGAATCAGCCGAGCACACCAGATGGCAGCTGTACGGTGAGGATGAGTCTGCCAACTGATACACTGGCCAAGCCAGATGCATGAGCACATAGTAGTGTGATTCGGAAGCGAGACAGGCCTAATCTGTAATGTCACTGCTGATAAATTCATCCGTTTCATTTTAATCAATGTGTTTTAATAGATAATGAATGTAAATGGGAAATGGGAGCAGATATGATATAATGCAATGCTATTAGTATGCCTTGCAAAAATATATATAAATATAAATATGATATCCATGAAATTCCTTCCTCAGTGTGGGCATCCTCAGAGTAAAATTTATATTGTTTAACACTAATGAGGGAAGCATTCAGTAGTAAAGCAGCTGAGACAACACGTGTATTCTACTTTACTTGCTCTATTTCCCAGTGCGATTTTACATCTGTAGTAGCTCAAGTAATTAGCTAACTACGACTCGAATAGCCATCAGTAAGCACGCTCGAGTGAGTATCGTCACGACTTTAGCTTGCTTTGCCACCCTCTTCCCAACCAGCCATCAGCTTTGAACGTAATGATAGCGCTCTAGGAAAAGTAATTTATACCACTGACTGCTCGCTCTAATTTGACAAAGCTGAAAGCGTTTAATTCCTCCTCTTCTGCAATGATTTCTCAAATGACTTCCACTGAAAAGGCAGCACACTTTCTTTCTTTTTTTTTTTTCTTTCCCCCTACAGTCTGCAGAGAAAATACATTAAAAACATCTGGGTTCGGGATGCACCACGATATCATTCGGAATGTGGTTAATAAACTAAGGATGCAGGAAATAAAGGTGAACGCAGCAATGGAATGAAAAGCGAAAGCAAACACATCCAGGACCCTTACTGATCTTTTAGGAGCAGAGATCTAAATATAGGCCGTGGCTTCATGTAATGTTGTCTTAGCATCGATTGTGTTTGTGATGTTTGAACTAGCGTGACTCACACTCACACATAATCCCCTGAAGAAAGTGATGCATAATGGAAAAAGAATCCACTCGAGTGAAATCTTAAGCTCTAATTGAACTTACCTCTATAGTGTAAGAGTCATCTGTTCGAGGGGTTCTAAAGCTATTTTATATATATATATATACAGTGGTGTGAAAAACTATTTGCCCCCTTCCTGATTTCTTATTCTTTTGCATGTTTGTCACACTTAAATGTTTCTGATAATCAAACATCATTTAAACATCATTTAAATGATGGTTTTTATTATTTAGGGAGAAAAAAAATCCAAACCTACATGGCCCTGTGTGAAAAAGTAATTGCCCCCTGAACCTAATAACTGATTGGGCCACCCTTAGCAGCAATAACTGCAATCAAGTGTTTGCGATAACTTGCAACGAGTCTTTTACAGCGCTCTGGAGGAATTTTGGCCCACTCATCTTTGCAGAATTGTTGTAATTCAGCTTTATTTGAGGGTTTTCTAGCATGAACCTCCTTTTTAAGGTCATGCCACAACATCTCAATAGGATTCAGGTCAGGACTTTGACTGGGCCACTCCAAAGTCTTCATTTTGTTTTTCTTCAGCCATTCAGAGGTGGATTTGCTGGTGTGTTTTGGGTCATTGTCCTGCTGCAGCACCCAAGATCGCTTCAGCTTGAGTTGACGAACAGATGGCCGGACATTCTCCTTCAGGATTTTTTGGTAGACAGTAGAATTCATGGTTCCATCTATCACAGCAAGCCTTCCAGGTCCTGAAGCAGCAAAACAACCCCAGACCATCACACTACCACCACCATATTTTACTGTTGGTATGGTGTTCTTTTTCTGAAATGCTGTGTTACTTTTACGCCAGATGTAACGGGACACGCACCTTCCAAAAAGTTCAACTTTTGTCTCGTCGGTCCACAAGGTATTTTCCCAAAAGTCTTGGCAATCATTGAGATGTTTTTTAGCAAAATTGAGACGAGCCTTAATGTTCTTTTTGCTTAAGTGGTTTGCGCCTTGGAAATCTGCCATGCAGGCCGTTTTTGCCCAGTCTCTTTCTTTTGGTGGAGTCGTGAACACTGACCTTAATTGAGGCAAGTGAGGCCTGCAGTTCTTTAGTTGTTGTCCTGGGGTCTTTTGTGGCCTCTCGGATGAGTTGTCTCTGCGCTCTTGGGGTAATTTTGGTCGGCCGGCCACTCCTGGGAAGGTTCACCACTGTTCCATGTTTTTGCCATTTGTGGATGATGGCTCTCACTGTGGTTCGCTGGAGTCCCAAGGCTTTGGAAATGGCTTTATAACCTTTACCAGCCTGATAGATCTCAATTACTTTTGTTCTCATTTTTTTCTGAATTTCTTTGGATCTTGGCATAATGTCTAGCTTTTGAGGTGCTTTTGGTCTACTTCTCTGTGTCAGGTAGCTCCTATTTAAGTGATTTTTTGATTGAAACAGGTGTGGCAGTAATCAGGCCTGGGGGTGACTATAGAAATTGAACTTTTAACTGTGATAAACCACAGTTAAGTTATTTTTTAACAAGGGGGGCAATTACTTTTTCACACAGGGCCATGTAGATTTGGAGTTTTTTTTCTCCCTTAATAACATAATCTTCATTTAAAAACTGCATTTTGTGTTCAATTATGTTATTTTTGACTAATAGTTAACGGTTTTTGATGAGCAGAAACATTTAAGTGTGACAAACATGCAAAAGAATAAGAAATCAGGAAGGGGGCAAATAGTTTTTCACACCACTGTATATATATATATATATATATATATATATATATATATATATACAATAATAAATTATCTGCTTTTCAGGATAGCTGTATAACACATTGCATTTCATGAACTTGAAAACTTTCTTTGATGTGATGTATTTTTAGGAAATATGATAGATGGTAAAAAATTGTTGATACCTCAGATGTGGTATTTAAAAAATATATTTATATAGAAATTAAAAACTTACAATTAGCACCAATATGCTTGTTAGCAGATGGAGAAGTTGAAAAAGTTGATGAACAGAACTATGGTACGATACAATATATGTAGGCAGTACAATGTGTATGGATGCAATAGCATAGAAGCGTACAGTTTTTGTCCCAATTTGTTCTTGCAATAACAGTATTGTCAAGTGCATTTGCAAAACCCATCAAGTACTAATCAGTGATGAAACTGGTTCACATAAAGACCTTCCCAGGAAAGCGGGACCAAAACTTACCTCTAAGCTTTAGATTAACAGCTTTAGAATTCATTAATTAACAGCACTTCAGTTTAAAGCCATTATAAAGGCTTTACTGTATGTACAGTAGCAGTCTCATCTCAATGTCAGTTTTTCGTAGGACATTATTGCATATTTTAAACGCCTTCAGCATTGTTTTAACATGTCGAAAGAAATAAAAATCAGGAACAAGAATAGAATTAGAAAGTGAGTCGAAACTTTTGAGTGGTACTGTATATGACTGTACGGTACAGTACTGTATGTATATCATACTGTACAGTATATGCTATAAAATGTGTTAATGAAATGCGACATGACATTTTTTTTCTTTCAGCTGCCTTTTTGAGTTATATTTGTTTAAGTGTCTGAAAATTGGCAGGTTGGGATTGGGAGTGTTTCGAAAAATCGCCCAAAGCGAGTCATCTTTCGGTGCTCTCACAGAGTAAGATCCCACTGATCCCACTAATCCGTGTGATTAACGAAATTTAGCTTGACTTATCCATTACAATAGTAGCCTCTGAAGGCCTTTGATATCTCCATTACATGGTTACTGTAGCTCGAGCTGCATTTCAAAAAAAAAGAAAAGAAAAAAAAAACTTTGGTTCTTGTCTATTCCTATACAGAACATTGTTCAGGTGCAGGTGTGGCATCACGGATAATCTTTCTCATCTCCGGCAGGGTAAAAAAAAAAAAAAAAACTTTAATTTTCCTCACGCTTACTCCTAGATTTCTTTGGCAATAGGATCTGTCTCAGAGGGATTTGCTGCCGTGGTATTAACAAAGAACGTCAACCTCCAATTCCACCATCGCTGTCGTGCCGCACCCCTCTCATTGTCGTGTTCGAGTCTCTGATTTATCGCTTCTAGTTGTGTTCTTTTTCGCCCTTCTCCGGTGCCTTCCCGCATCACTTTTCACCCATGTTATGTATTCTTCCTCCCAACCCCCTGAGTCTCTATGAGGCATAGCCCATTTTTTCACACTTCGACTAATTAGTTTGGTCAAATAGCTTCCCTTTCCAATCCCCCCCCCCCCCCCCCACACACACACACACACTAATCCTGCACTGCTGCTCTTCCACACCAGTGAACCTGCATGAGATTTGCAAGCTGTTCACATTTTTTTTTTCAATTAATGAAACCCCACCCCCCACACCGCTACCATCTTTTTAATCCACAGTGTGTCGTGCTACGTTTCCGCGTAAATCTATTGAATGTGGCTTCTTCCACAACGCCTCATCGGGTGTGGGTTGTAAACCTAGAGCCTAGGATCCCGTAGCATTCCCGTTTGATCCAGTGCCACTGATGCAGCTGCTTGTGGGCTGCTTGTGGTCTTCGTATTCTCTTACTCTGCCTCGAAGTTCACTCAAACCTCGCCTCTTCTCCACCCCGGCTTGGGATGACTTGCAAAACATCAGTGCTGTGAACCTGGAATCGCTTTCTTGTCTCTAGTCCCTTGTGGATCTCTGAGCCGGAGGATCCATCTCACTCCCATTTAAGGAGGTTTCCCTTTCATCCATGATAATATGAAACCGGATTCAGGCAAGGGTGCGCTGAGTGCAGCTCTGGCGGCCTCTCTCAGCGTTTTTTTTTTTTTTTTTCTTTATCGACAGCACCGGACTGGACAAGCTCACAGGGTTTTGCATGGCCCGCGGCTGTGGCCGGCCTTCTGATGTGATCGCATGTAAACCAAGCCCCACCATCCGCTAAAGGTCAATGTTCAAAGAGCACTTTAATAATGCAGCAATATGATTAAAAAAAAAAAAAAAAAAAAAACAGCAGCTGCTAGTCATATTCAGCCAGAAGCTCAATATTCAATCCATGTCTGTGATATTTTATGATCAAGAAATGGTCAGAGGGCGTGTCCATAAATGCAACATAAGTAAACAAAAGGATGTCTGAAAACAATCCAGACTGAAATACGCCCAGTTGTAACAGACTCAACAGATTCGTGTGGGCAAAATGAATAACTCATCACTCAAATATGTTTTCATAACTACCATGTGATCTTCAGCAGCGTCTGAGATTTTTATAGCTTCGACTTCCTACAAAAGCATGTTGTCTAGGTGCCTACTTTCCTCACAACACCATTTAGATGGAATTCACCCTTGTCTCAAATCGATGTAGAGTAAGAGACGCAGCATCGCTTGGAGGCTGATTTATGCTTCTGCCTCAAGTCCACACTGTACATCTGGCATAGAGGCATTCTCTACAGCATAGCCTGATGTGCACACCAACCGCAACAACTGCAATTGGTCCACCTGGTAGCATCGCTTTTTCCGCCTTCTTTCTCAGACGTTAATGTTTTGCAATAATTTCAGTAAACTTAACTGTTGCTCAACTTAGATTTCCTCCGTCTCCAACAAGAGTCTCAGTTTCATTCACCATTATTTGTAGTACACCAATAACTCTCCAGAGAGTGGCGAAGACACTCAGTACAGTAGAATGATGATTGATAACCAGATGGCCAACTAGCAGTTTGGAGGTGTGCTTGGGAAGCCACACTATCATACCAAGTATAAATGGTCACATCATCGCAGGCCACTTGTGTAACCGACCACGTTGGCTCCATGTAGATCTGATGCAGGAGCATAAATCAGTCTCGAGTCCTTTAGTTTAACTCTCTCACCATCTCATCTGTGCACTCTGCTGAAACAGATCAGCTTTCAAAGCTTCAACCTATATTTATACCACCAACACAACGGCACACATCTTATAGATGACTAATAAATTAGTCAAGCTGAGCCTCAGCACAACACATTCATCTTTAATCTCTGAATTGAAATAACATGACTGTTCCATAAACATGGAAAATGTTGAGTTAGAGAGGAAACACTATTTCTTTTGTTTTGGAGCCGATGGTTGAGATTTTTACTTTATTTACTTGCACCTCGAGGTTCTGGGTTCGATTCCCGCCTCACTTTTGTGTGCATGGTGTTTGCATGTTCTCCCTGTGCTTGATAGGTTTCCTTCGGGTCGTCCGGTTTCGCCCACAGCCCAAAGGCATGCAGATTGAGCTGATTGGCGTTCCCTAATTCCTTGTAATGTGTGAATGCCCTGTGATGGATTGGCACCCTATCCAGGGTGTACCCCATCTCGTGTCCTAAGTCTCCTGGGAGAGGTTCAAGGCTTCCCATAATCCTTTACACAGGATAAAGCTGTATAGACGATGAGTGAGTGAATGAATGAATGTTTCTGTAACTGTCCTTTTATGACATCATTGCTGAAAACAACTGCTAACTTTTCACAGGATTAAACTCCAGAATCGCTGAGCACATCACAACCTTTTCAAGATGTTCTTCATTTCTCCTTTTATTTTCCTCAGCTTTTAAACCCTAAACTTGTAACGTCTCGTCCAAACGGTCCATAATGACAAATGTGCTGGCTGATGGTCTCAGAAAGACAAGGACTAGATGGTGGAGGGGAGGGGGAAAGGAAGTGCAAAAAGGCAGAGTGTTTTATTCTAATCCTTTAAAAGCTGCCATGAAATCTTCTGCATGGACTCAGCTTTTACTCACTCCCTGATCCTATGAGCAAGGTTTTCTTGCGTAACCCTGTCCTTCATCAAGTTACATTCGACGAAACGCAACCGAAGACACGGATACAACAGAGGGCAGAGAAAAGCTATGAGAAAGTGGTGCTTTTATAGGCAAACCGCTGTTTAATAAAGACTTGTTTGCCTGAATGTTAATTACTTTTCGAATTTCAATCGGCAAATAGGATAAGAGAAGATTAGTCTGCGGTTGATTAAAGTCTGATTTCAATTATTTATTAGGCAGCATCTCATTGCCACGATCCACACTGATTTAAACAACACTACGTCTGATGTACGATTGCCTCTTGAGTTATTACTACATGTATTCTAATGTCACCACGGTCATGTGTATCAGTACACCAAAGGGCTCCTAACTATTAGCATACAGCACAATCCTAATTAAAATGAACATAGAGAATGCACAATGCACGATAGAGGAGACAGAGTGCCACTTTCTGCTTTCTGTTTCACACAGGTGAGAGAAAGCTTTTATCATTTCTAGTGAGGTGTGGAAATGAAAATTCATAGCGGGAGCCAAAGCCAAAATTTGGCACTGAATACCAAACAGTGAATCCCTGGTGCCCATAGTCCTTGGAACATCGACAGCAATTTTCAACGAAGCAGAACTATAAAATTACAAGGTAAAATCTTACCACTTGTGGAACATGAAATCACCGGCTATTTAGTTAGCTGGTAAATCTTTTAGCGTTTAAAATCTTAACTACTCATTAGAACTAGCATAAGCAAGTCAGGACACTTATTGTGGAGGCTCTCCACATAATTTCACAGCTGTCAGTAGCATGTCTGCAGATAAAAGTAAATAAACCTCCTTCACTAAGATCCTGCAAAATATACAAAATTGGACCATCAAGATCCAACAAATTGAAAATTTTTAAATCAATTAGGGTTTCTTGTCTGATAAGACGTCACAGTGGCATAGTGGTTATCATCATATCAACCAGGGTCGAGGGTTCGCATCCCACCTTCGTGGTCTGTGTTTGGTGTTTGCATGTTCTTATGCTTGGTGGGTTTCCTCCAGGAACTCCTGCTCCGTCTCAAAGTCCAAAGACTGATTGCTGATTGAGCTAAATGCCGTTCCAAAATTGCTAATAGTTTATGAATGAGTGTATGTGCTTGTGCTCTGAAGTGGACTGGCACCCCGTCCAGGGTGTATCTCGCCTAGTGTCCCGAAGCTCCTTGGAAAGACTGTAATTTCAATTTCAATTTCAATTTTATTTATATAGCGCTTTTAACAATGGTCATTGTCTCAAAGCAGCTTCACAAAAAATTTAAGAATTATTTATTTTTTTTTAGAAAAGAAAAGAAAATATTTGGAAGTGCGTATGTGTGAGAAAAATGTGTCTAGATAATAATTAGATGAATGAATGATGAATGAAATGTCTCTGATGAGCAAGCCAAGGGTGACGGCGATGGTGGCAAGGAAAAACTCCCTGAGATAGGAAGAAACCTTGAGAGGAACCAGACTCAACAGGGAACCCATCCTTATCTGGGTGATAACTGTACAGGATAAGTGGTATAGAGAATGGACATGTGGATACTTTGGCCAAAAAAGAGACTGTTCCTTTTAGCAAGATGATTATAATAAATAAACAAAAAAACTCCTTACATTGAAGTACTGCCTGTACGGACAGCTTCAGATGTTAAATGTTGCATAGCGGTGATTAAATATATCATGTCGAGAAAAAAAAAAAGTTATCATTATTTTAAAAAATAAAAACGCTGCCGGAATACTGGAATGACCTCTTAAAATGCTCATATTTTTTTATGAATTGTTAGTCATAGATACAACCAGAAACAACCATAAAATAAAATGTGATTAAATTGTATGTGTCTAAGTGACTGTTTATTTTGCTTATTTACAGTATATAGTTGGTTAAAATGAAATAAAATTAATTTCATCATATTGCATATAGCTTGAACAAATGATGCTCCAGGTTTTAAGGGTTAACATGAAACTAGCAAAACAAAACGAACAACAACACCAAGCACTGGAACAAAATAAATGCAGAACTGATCAACATGTGAGGTCACAATTCAAAAACCGATGTTTAAACATGAACCTTCACGGATCTGGAATAAATTGTCTGTTTCGGCTAATCGTGTCCTCTTACGGAACTGATAAAAACAATGTTCTTTCAGATTTTCTTCTTGTTTTATGTTTTTCGATTTTTCCATCTGTCCATCCGTGATTCCCGTTAGAGCAATGTCTCAAAAACAATTGTTAGGGGGTCAAGGTCACTGCAAGGTCAGTGTATGAAATGTTTTTATCTTCATTCTGATCTTTATTAACAAGCATATTGTAGGGCTATTTGATACATAAAAAAAGAGTAAGAAAAAGGATTATTCCTTGCATAGAGTTTTATTTGTCAGTTTAATTTAATCTCTCTTGTCTGGTTAGTGAAGTGGTGACTGGGGTTGTTGAAGATTAAAAAGACTACTGCATGGAGAATCTGCTTCGAGATCAGAATAGGGCTTTTATTTGTTCAGCATTTGTGGTGCTAGTCAGAAGTGGTAAGATGAGCAGCTGGTGTGAAACCTCTTTAAACCGTCATATTTATAGCTGGGAATCAGTGGTTAAGCATGAAAAGATTTGCGAGTAAGCCTTTGTAAGCAAGGGGTATTACGCAAGCGTGGAGCGTCGCACATTCTAGCTCGAATAAGCCCGGTGTTGAATATACTTCACACTCCAAGTCACTTTTTATTGTCGCTTCAGTCAACCAAATTGTTTTCAATATTTGAATTAGAATTCAAAAAACTTTATTAATCTCAGTGGGAAATTGCTGTGCCTTATTACAGCTGCTCAGTGTTCAAAACAAAAGGGGGAGAGAAACACAGCAAAACAAATAAATAAAAGTGAATAAATACAATTGAACTGATGTTTACAGTAGACAATGGGAGGTATCAGTGGGAATCTGGAAAACATGTTAATACGTCTGGCCGTCAGTGTTGTGTGTGTGTGTGTGTGCTTGTTTGGTAGCAGTAACTTTAATGACAGATGCATAATGTTCCTCCATATAGAGATACTGTAGATAACTTAGATGTAGAAAGAAATACAGCTTCAATTCCACACACAAGTGCACTTTACTATGAAAATGTGGACTGTCCAGTAATGCTGTACTCTACATTACAGGGACTTTTGTTTGGGGTCTTGCATGGTCGAGAATATCTCTGATGCTGTACTATCTGTATGAAAGAGTTATCAATAGTGGCTCAGTAAATATACTATACTGATGGAAAAAAGATACAAAACATTGTTGTTGTTGTTGTTAGTTTTTTGGCTGCTCCTATCGAGGAGTCGCCACAGTGGACCATTTGATCCGCAGAACGACTTAGCACAGGTTTTAATGCCGGATAGCCTTACTGACACAACCCTCCCGCTTTATTCGGGTATGTCAGTGACATACTGTCAGAATTGCTTCATAATACGGCTATTATATATATATATATATATATATATATATATATATATATATATATATATATATATATATAAAGCTGTGATTAAGCATCTTCGAATGGTCCGATGACTTATCCTGTGTAACCATGGAATACCAACAGCACAGCAGGGGTGCCATTTTCTGCACAATTTCTCAAATGACACTATCGAATTAGTCTGTCTTCTCTTGTCACTCTTGGTCCTCCAGACCTAGGTCAGTCATCGGTGGAACCAATTGTTCGGAATCTGTTCAGTTGTTCGGAATCATTGCCTGAAAAATGGTATTTGTGGCAAGTCCAAACCTTCTGGAGATGTCTGCTTGTGTGGCACCAAGTTAGAATACTTCAAGTTATGGGGCAGTGGTGGCTCAGAGGGATAAGGCTCTGAAGATCAATGGTTGCCACTGTTGGGCCCTTGAGCAAGGCCCTTAACCCTATCTGCTCCAGGGTCGCTGTATCATGGCTGATCCTGTGCTCTTATCACAGTAACGCTGGGATATGCAAAGAAGGAATTTTACTGTGCTGTAATTATATGTGACAAATAAAGGTTTAACTTAAACTTAAAGTTAGGATGGCTCTGTTTGTGCTAGCATTGTCTAAACAGTGCGTGATAGTGTGAAGACAAAATGCACAATCGGAATGTTTATCTTATTTTTGATACCAAGACATGTCAGCTGGACATAATCACATGGCCAGTTTTTCATTGTGCACTGTAAGATAGGAGATAGGCTGTTCATGTCTACTGAATATGACAGTAATGTCACCTTAGCTGTGTTCTTTAGATAACAAAGCTAATAAAATGATGAACTATATTTTAGGTTTTTGTAACAGCAAAAATTCTGTAGGAGAAGGCAACTCGAGGTCATCCTGTCAGACCAGTCCTTTTTTATATTTGAAAAGAGAACAGGTTCATTACTACAGTAAACATACAGTATGCATGCATTAATTTAATAGATCAAACAAGAAGTGATACATTTTGTAATTTCCATTTCCTTGTTGATGCTTCAGTTTTAATTCTCAGTGATGTTCCTGTGTCTCCCCTAACAATCTTTGGAAAAAGGCTTCCCAGGACTTACTTGACCTCACTGAGTGGTGAGGTGACCAGGACCGCATGCCTGAAAGCTAATTATATAAATAGCAAAGGTCACACAGTGCCAATGTTACTACTTCACTCCATCAAATCAGACTCAACAGACGCTCAAGCAGTTCTTTACGTCACCTGAATATCGAAACACAAAGCCGGTCTGTATTCATCATGAGACAGTCCAGTGATAAATTTGGCACAACATCTTCAAGAGCAAGCAGTGAGAATAAAACCCTGTCATATTTGCTTTGTTCAATTCATGCCTGATAATTTTCCCTCCATTTCACCATCGATCAAAAGCCGCAGCAGAAGACAGGAAATGCCTGCACTCCGTCTACGAGGCTGAACTCAATATGCTGATGTTACACAAGCTTTCCAGTGGCTGAGAGAGCTTGAAGGGCACGGCGGGCAGAGTGTGTCCCTGGCAGCGTGCCGCTCCAGCAGCAGCGGGTTCAGCCGGCTGGAGCTTAGGAAGCAAACCTCAACCGGGTTTCTCTCGTAGAACTCTGCTCTTTGATGAGAAAACTGAGTCCGACGATTACAATTACTCCATTATTGATCAGCTTGATAGCTTAAATAAAGAAAGCCAAGGGTGTAAGTACTATCGAAATTCAGGAGAGTGATTTCAGCTAAGGTGTAATGTTTTATTTCCCCTCATATATCATTGTCTTGTGGGAACCTCTGTGGGATATTAATTAATTTTAACATGTTTAAAAGCTTAAATCCTGGTCATAATTTGTGGTAAATCCAGTAGTAGTAAAACTGATAAAAATACATAAATGTATTGATAAATGTAATTAAATTATTATTATTATTATTATTATTATTATTATTATTATTATTATTATTATTATTTTGTAATCATAATGAATGATATAGACAATTTAAATAATATTCGTATTACTATTACCTTAATAATTGTTTACTTTTAATATGGTTGTAGGCCTATATACAGTACAACATTTATATATCTACAGTATCTATCCATCTCTATCTATCTCTCATATATATATATATATATATATATATATATATATATATATATATGATTTATTTTATTAAATATTTTAACAGATTATTTAGAAAAAAGTTAATAATAATAATAATAATAATAATAATAATAATAATAATAATAATAGTAAAAAAAACACTGCAGTATTTAGTCTTCTTTATCCTGGTTAGGGTACAGTGTTTAATCCAACAATATAAATCTTACTTCGAAAAAGGCACTGATGTTATAATATAAATATCACAGACTGATGTCTATCTAAACAGAAAGTGATTCACTGCTGATGTGCTTTTTTTTAAATGATGATTCTGATGATGGTTGTTATACTGTAATAGAAAAGAAGGTCTGTTCCATGTAATTTTGCTTCATAATGGATGACACGAGTAACTGAGATAGAAATACATGTTGGCAGTTTCGCAAAAAAACAAAACAAATTATGGCAAGTATTTCCTATTTAAAGTAAACATGCTGAGATCTCACCTGTAATGAGAAGCACGATGAGATGGAAAGAGAAGCCAGCTCAATATATAGCTCCCAGTCATCTCTTGCACTAACTTCTTTATGCTTCTTATATACTCATATCTCCAACTTTCCTAGTCTGGACACCCACTAAGAACTTGTTTGTAATTATGTAATGTAGCAGTGAAGCTTTGGCCGAGATCCAGGCCATGGAATAAAATGCACGCTCCTATCCTGTATCCAGGCTCTCCCTGGCTTTTTTTTTCTTTTCTTTTCTCCCTGTAGCTGTAAACCATGTTCAGAGGCGATCAATATGCTCTCCGGTAGAGCAGCTAATGCACTTGCCGCTGATTCTGCTCAGCATGACAGCAGCAGACAAGCCTGCGTGGAGTGTTTATTACAGACTGTCCGAAATGAGAGGATTGGGAAAGAGAGCCAGTCAATTGTGCACCAGCACATGACAGAACCAGTTAAGTGTCAGCAACTTCAACCATTAATATAGATATATATAGACATACTAATAAAGTTCTCCTGGTTAATATGCTTGAGGTTAATGCAGGTGTCTGGTTGTTTTTTTCCAGTTACACATCCATGCTGCACCCTTGATTGAAGAGCAAATCATTATACATGGAATCATATTGGCATGTCCCAGCCTGTCTGTTTTCCCCCTTAAACACAGCTTTATCCCCTCCTCAGACTATCAAAATGCTAATATCCTCTCTGCTTGAAAGGCGGATTGTCATTTCTTTTTTTTCCCCAGCTAATTTTCCTTTGATAAAAAAAGCGCTTTTTCGAGTTGCATCTGGGATCAATAGATCAGTGAAGCTTGAACTGTATTAGCTTACAAGCTGCAGACAATGTAGATGAGAAGGTGTAAAGAATAGTAAGTCATCATATCCTTGCAGGATTCTAGTCAATATGTGCACAAAAAGGAAACTCGACTCCATTAGACATTCCTATTAGCATGCCATTACCACTTAAATTTATTTTTTTTTTGCTGAGTTGCAGTCATGAGAGGATGGGGAAACATGCGAGATGCGCTGTCAAATGTCAGTGCAATCAATTTCATGTAGTGGATTGCAATCGGAAAGCATCTCTATATTTGTTCGGTTTCATCGCTTGTTTATCATTAGCATGTGAGGCTGCTGAATGGATTTGGTATTTGACATTTGTTTTTGTTTTTTTAAGGATCCTAGAGACTAATCTAGCACATTTTGAGCAGACGTTAGCAGCTGCTGGACTTGAAACAGCTCAGCTTGCATCGGAGCTGCTGTTTATGCAAGTTAAGAGAGCAGGTTAAGTGTGTGAAGCCTGAAAGTGTTGCATAGGCTGTATGTCCATTGACCAGTCACTGGTCACCACTGTCCCCACTGAAACCAGTAATGGATTGTTCATATTCCAAATAACCAATTATTGCCTGTACATGTTTCCCAATAACCAATCACCATAGTTGCCAACAACCAATCATTAATCATTATGTTATGCTGAGTTGGTTACAGTATGTTGCAGTCAATAACTTCTTGCAATTGTTTCCCAAAGGTGAGTTTAAGTCAGTTGTTCAATCTGTAATCATTTTCTCGGTGGCGTTCACGTCAAACTGGGAGTTTAAATGGTGCAAGCATTTTAAACAAGGCCATAAGTACTCGTTCCCATGAACATTCAGCAAATGGAATGACTCTTGATAATCTTTGAAAATCGACGGCATAACTTGTCAACAACCATACGCATACAGTAGATGCACTTACTGTAGAAATATTACTTGCACATTACAGAACCTTGTCTGGGAGATACTGCCACATCCCCAGTATAGTCCCGACCTCACTTCAAGCCATTTCCACATGATTGGGTCATTAAAGGAGCTCCTGGGAGGCAAGTGTTTCAGACATGAAGTAGGCAGTCCGATTATGGCTTTGGTGTACTGAAAAAAACCTTCTACCTTGATGGCAAATTAATCACTAGTGAAACTCTGGGATAGGTGCATTAGTGTAGCAGGGTATTATATAAAAAAATTAACATAGTGTTAACCCCATAATTGAGTTCTGTTATTCGTGAACACGCCTTGGGCATACATTTGGCGTATTCTATTCTATAGTTTGTGACACCATCTGAGCACTTCGAACAACTCTTGGAGTATGCTCTTGCTACTTTCCATTGAAAAGCATGGAACACTGCTACTGTAGCACGCTCCTAATTGCTTTTGCACTTATTACAGATATACTATATCACATGCTCTTTGCAAGCGGCAGCCGATCAGAGTTTCCACTCTATGGAATGGACGCTGTAAGATAAGATGGGAAAGAGCTGCCATCGTCTTGACTTTGAGGGCAATGATGGAGAGGCAGAACCAAATCAATAATCTAATTCCAAGACAGACGTTCTTGAGATGGGCATTCTCCAATATCAGTTGCACTCTAATGCGTCGAGGTGTTTTTTGCTGCCGTGAGCATTCTCATATTCATGCTTCTTCCACTCCTAGAAGACTTTCAGGTCAGTAGACAGAGGTCATGCAGACTGTTTGTCCTCGCAATTGAGGAGTGAGGATCAGTGGATGAAAGTTTCAGGTTTTTTTTTTTTTTTTTTTTTTAGAAATAATAGAATTTACTTTGTTAGAGTGTCGCCTGAATTCTCTTTGAAGCATCGGTCGGACTCGCTTCAGGCATCGGCAAAAGACACACTCCTTCAACGCTGATGGATCTTGTCTTTCTCAGCATAAAGCTTTTATCTGTTTTTTTCATCTTTTTCCCCTCTTATCAAACAAAGTTTTACTCTCTCCAGAATATTTCATTCACATTCGCTGCTTCACTCGAGATGGAAGCCCACCAGAGCAGAGAGCGGTGCAGCCAGGCTGCTGATAATCTCATAGTTGCTCGGTCAGGTGGGCCGAACTGAGGTTCGACTCTTCTGTGCGAGTCAGTGCGAAATCGATGGACTCTGTCAGGGAGAAGGGTGCAAACGTGACAATTTTCAGGCTCGCCGCTGTAATCACGCCGACTCGCTGGCCGTGGGAAGCCGATGCTTATCCCGCAGTTCTGCAAAATGAAATCTGAAATTAAACTCAGAATGGCTGCTACGGAAAAGAAACATGGTTTGCGTGGCAGGAACAATCCCAGTTGACGACAGTCAAAGAAAAGCAGAGAATGCACACGAGTCGCTTCATTTGCTTTGCGCCTGCTGGCTTGTGTTCATAAAGCTTACACATAATGATTTGTTTAATAGTCCATTTCACTGAAAGTGATATAGAAAATTACAGGCATAAACCTGGCTCTGAATTCCCACTTGATGCTGTGGGTTAAATCGGAACTGTGGGCTTCAAATGTTTCGATAGTAAAAAACATGGTTTCCCAAAGGTCATGAAATTTATATTTATATAAATATATTTTTTTCATTTTCAAGAGAATACAGCTTGATTTAAAATAGCTTGATTCATGGGATGTTAACCTTAATGACGGATATTGGAGAAAAGCCGCTTTTAGCCAAAGAACCTGCATGCTTATACTGTAGCTAGCTTACTCTCAGCCTCGCATGCTCGTCTTACAACTGCTGTATAGTCAGCGAGGCACTTTCAAACATTTTGATCCGACTTTCCAGAGTATGATACCAACATTTTACAACCTGATCGTATTCATACCCCTTGGACTGTTCCTCATTTGATCACATTACAACCACAAACATAAATGTATTCTATTGGGATTTTTTGTGATAGACCAACACAAAGTGGCACATCATTTACTAATTAGGTGATTTCGATTGGACTATTAGTTTTTAATAGATTTGAATTTTTTTTTTTTACGCATAAAAACAAATCAAAACCATTTATTATTTCCATTCCACTTCACAATTATGTTTTATTTTGTGTTGGTCTATCACATAAAATCCCAATAAAATATATTTACATTTGTGGTTGTAAAGTGTCGAAATGGTTTGTAAGACTAATAATTAGGTCAAATTTGTTAATAATATGATTATGCAAATCATGGCATACCGCAATCCCTAGCTAGTTCACGCCTCCTCTAGCAGTTGTACGTAGGTTAGATGAATATTAAGAATGTTTAATGGATCCTGTTGGTTGAGAATGCTGTTATACAGTACAACGGCGCTCATGTCACAGAGCATTTTTAGTTGTTGAACCTGTCAGATTGTGTTCCTACTTCACATCTGGTATTTGTCTGATATATAACTAAACGCTCTTGTTGAACATACCGTAGTATTCCACAAAGACCATTTTGAAAGATTTCCAAGGACACGTCCTTGGATATTCCCACCTCGGGTCTGTGTGCATGGAGTTGCATGTTCTCCCCATGCTTGGTGGGTTTCCCCTGGGTACTCTGTTTTCCTTTCACAGTCAAAAAACATGCAGATTAAGCTAATTATCGTTGTCAAATTGCCCATAGTGTGTGAATGAATGTGTGTGTGTGTGTGTGTTAGTGTGAATGTGTCCTACAATCGTGCCCTAAGTCTCCTGGGATAGACTCCAGACCCCTGTGCCCCTGTATACAGGATAAAGTGAGTGATGTCCTTGGATATTATATGCGCAGTCATCGTATTTTCTCCATAACAAAGCTCAGTATATGATTTGAAGGCTGATTTATACTTCTGTCACTGTGTTAGCCTCTTTATCTCCTGTTGCTTGTTTTTTTTTTTTTCCTTGACATTCCTTCTCTCCACCTCATGTCAGTGCCAGAGCGTGCAAGTGCCCATGCTGATGGAATATTTCCCCAGTGTGTAATTTGGGGAGCTGGTGTGGCCATCCTGTAATGGATTGTATGCCTAATAGGCAATGAAAGGAGCAGGGAACTGGGAATAAAATCCTAATAACTCTGTCAGGGCCATGACGAGGACCGATGCTCGCCACAACCTGGAATCGCAGCCTCAGACGCCCCCCCCCCCCCCCTGGGTTTCTTTCTAATTCTGCAGGCTGTCTGTACACTACTGCTAACAGTTCTGATGCTTCACTTCGGCCTCACGGGATCACTACGTATTAGGCTTGGGGGCAGTTTACTCACACTTATCCACCCCATACCTGAAAAGCATTGCATTACTATGCAAACTGAGCCTTGACGGAGCTGAACATGTGTGTATATATATATATATATATATGTTCATATAGTGCTGGCTATGCGCAAGAAGAGAACGTATACTGAGTTATTCAGCATGTGTCAGGGATCTCTGAGGCATCAGCGATGTGAGAATGAGATGAAGGGGGTAGAGAGAGTGAGCACACACACACACACACACACACACACACACACACACATGCATGTTGTTGACACCTGCACTCAGTGCCTCACAGAAAACGCTCTGTGAGTGACAAAGTGGCAGCGTTGGCTTGCTTCAGGGAGTACGCGGAGGTGAAAAGGTTTCTCTGCATGTTATGAGTCGAAAGCATGTTCAGTTCCTCAAGGCATGTGTACTGTATGCGCACTCTCTTTCTCAGTTTGTCTCATCTTCCTTATATTTTTATATTTTTGTCAGTTTGTTGCTATTTTTTGATGATTTTCTTTTTTTTTTTTTTTTTTTTCAAAATTATGCTGGTGTAGTGCTTCTTCCATACGGTGCAGTAATTTATTGGCTTCTGCTCGCTGGTTTGTCAGAAGAACAGATGTTGTCTTCCTGCAGAGGTGGCAGGCACGGGCACATTTAGCGCGCGTGCCGCCGGGCATGGAGCGTGCCCCTGCGCCAGCCGCGGAGCTGGAGCTCATCCGAGACTGATGCCAAGCACTGCCACCCAGCTGTTAGAGCTGCTTCCACTTTCAGCTTTATTTATAGCCGATATTCCATAAATAAATCAGCAAGAAAGCGAGACCAATGCTTTTTCGGTTGATATGGTTCGGAGGTTTATTAGACATGGTCCGATCAGAGCGATGAAGGATTTAGTGACTGGGTAAAAGAAAAGTTTGAAATGCGTAATATAGAAATTGTTTGAGAAGTTTAAAACATACCATGCATAAAGACTACAGGAATGTCAATCAAATCGTCCCTTTTTCTAATATTAGACCAAAAGTACCAAACTCTGTAAGGATAGTTGAGCACCTACTGTACCTACTGCAAAAAAAAAGAATTATTATTATTATTTTTATAATTATCATATATACAGTAGGCTCGTACAAAGGTAGCATGCTCCATGAATATCACTGGCTCAAAATGTTTGTTTTTAAACTATTTATTTTTAGAAGTTATTTTTATTTTATTTCGTAATGCATTACAGAAACAATTAATATTATGTTTTACTTTTAAATTGCATTTTTTTTATACATGTTCCATATTTATTTTACATAATTTCTACTTTCACACCCATGCCTTTTATGCCTTGCTCCTACATCACTTTGTACACACAATGTTCCCTTGGGATCAAACAATTTTATCTGATATCTTCTTGTAATTGCAGATCACTTTCAAACGAACAACAGAGATACGCATATGGAACACTTAACTCTATATTTAAATATGTATCTATATTTTGTCAGTACAAGAACAACATATTTTTTTATTATTAATTAGTAGTTAAGTGCTTGTAATGTAGTACTGATAATGTATTTATAATAATTTAATAAATGTACTATTTAATAAGTTTTTTTTACAGGCCAATTATGATATCTTATCTTTTAACCACATGACATTATAAAGAACATTACAAAACTACTGTTATAACGTGACCAAACTGTAAGGTATCAAGAAATTAGGAATGGTATAAGGGGTGTTCAAGTCAAACTGGGACTTTTGACAGTGCAGAATGACAAAACACAATTATAAGAGTAAAAGCTCCCATTATTTTTGTTAAATAACCCCCTGCTACACTAATGCACTTGTCCAAGTGTTTCACTAATGCTTGGATATAATCAAGGTAGAAAGTTTTTAGCATTCACATAACTTCTTTTTATCATGTCTTTTTTTTTTTTGGAAACCATCCTGTGTCGTTCATTTGTTTGTGTTTTTAGATGGTTGTGGCAGCTTGTAGGTGCATTACAGTTGTTTCTGTGTTTTCCACATTCTCCATCCACACACGGTAATCTATCATGTTGATTTGCTTCCTTGGATGATGCATATGGCCACGCCCACCTTGAGGGGAAAATGCTATTTTTGTCCAAAAAAAGCTAGATGCCGTGACGTGATCTGCTTATAACTCCACTTCTATGCAATATTCTGATTTCGTTCATGACGCTGTTTAACTTTATGCAAATATCCCAGGACTAGCAAAGTTTCATTAAATTCTATCCAGCCAGTTTTGCATGATGCTGTGACAAAATATGGCTCTCAGTCCCAGTTTGACTTGAACATCCCACGTAGATTATTATCTTTCATGACACATTATCAGAATTGATAAAAATGACTCGGAACTCTTTAATAATTTTAAAACCACAACTGTTACTACAATTACACAATGATTTGATTACATAAGTATTCATAAATCTTGGCTTTATAGAAAGTGTTACACTAAAGTGTGTCTTACTTTTTTTAATCACATTTTTTGGACTCCATAAGCATGATTATTTTTAAATGCTGATATCCTAGTGAATGGAGTTTCTTGGCTATTGAGTATATTAAACAGTATATTATTCTTTATAGGTTATTCATAATAGTTTAAAATTGCATGTCCCTGTACAGGTGTAAAATAAATAGAAGTTGCACAAGGATTGAAAAAGGTTAGTGTGAAACAATATGTACCTGTGTATTTGCAGACACTTTCTGGCAAAAATTGTGTCATCCCGAACAAATGTCGTTGGCCCCATTTAGGGAGAGAATAGCCATATGAGATATGCACAGTATTAGCTAGAGTGTTAATGATGAATGTGGGAATGGTTTAGAGCTTATTCTAATGACGAACGTGTGATGCGTAACTCTTTCTGGCAAAGCCTTTTGATATTAACACACTGTTGTCACCTTTTGGAAATGAAGACAGAAATCGAAATAAACAGACATTTTCATACACCCATCATTCTGTAACAGATGCTCGCCTTGGGCTAGAAAGCTGATCATTATTTCTCAACACATAGATCACCAAGTCAGTGTCGAACAGCTCTTGACCGCTTCGGCTCAGCAAACACAACACAAAAATGAGAAAGCGCAACAGTCTGATCGCGATGATCATCATCATCGATCATATCCATTCTTCTGGCAACCTGTTTGAACACTTGAATTGGCGCTGGCTCCATTATTGCCTCTCGGTACACTGTAATAGCTTTTTCAGCAGAAGGGCGGGATTCATAAACATTAGACATCGCTGGCGTATTGGTGCCGTTTGGACATATTTTCCCCCACGACTCGGTGTGGAGGAAGAAATCTGGGCCTGACTCCAGAAGAACGCACAAGCTGTCCAATCTGCATTCTGTTTACCAACACGCAGCGTTTCCAGCACCACCTCCCTCCATTCTGACCGTCAAAAGATTCATACATTTCAAGCTGCTATTCACAGCTTCACATTCATTTTATTATACACTCGCAACGAACAGCACCGCGATTATACACGACCACGTCTACACAAGCTTCCTTATAGAGATGGGGGGGGGGGGGGGAAGCATCTCGCGTGCATCCTGCTGGTGGGACGCTTGCTTATTTAGCCTCTCGGTAATGGGATGGGCTGCGTGGTGTGGTTAGCGCACCGGGTGGTCAGGGTTGAGCCTGAGCCCTGACCAGGAAAAGCCCCATTCATGAAGGCTGTATTTTGAGGACTTGGAGAAGCCGAGTAAATAAAAGTGTTTCTGAGCTCCCATACAGAGTTCATGGCCATATGCGCTTTCCCATCAATAACTAATTTAGAGCAGACGCTTGCAGAGTGAACCAGGGTAAATACGCGAGAACATTGGGCTTCTAAGAGGCATGCTGTAAAAAAAATAAAAAATTAAGCATCATTAAATCAGTTCAAATGAGTGAATGAATCAGTTGTTGTTACTGAATCAGTGATTTAGAAAACAGTCCGCCAAAAAGTCAACAAATTTGTCTTAGTCATAAAGCATTTATTGTCTCATTCATTATTGCTGCAGAAATATTTAATGGTCTCTCTTGGGCATTTATGGATATTACTATTTCAGCCACAAATCGCTTTATGAATTTATCATAAGGACCTTATATTGTTCAGAGTTTAAATGCAATGCCTATCGATTGCGCAGAATTCAGTAGCACATAAATAACACAGCTAGAGCAAAGTGTCAGCTCATAAACCTCGTATATCTCCATGTCCTGACAGCGATAACTTAAACCAGAGCATTCTGTTCCCAGCATGCACTAGCCGAATGGAGGAGTAACCTGACTTCTGCCACCCACCGTCCCGCTCTGTTTGCTTTGGTTTGATACACTCAACAGGGTCGAGAGGTCAGCCCCGGGGACCTGACCTGTATTTGTTTAGGGTGTGGTGCAGGTCGTCCGGGCTTGTGTACAGAATCCAGATGGCTAAACCGCACGTCTTCTTGCTAACCAAACACAGCTACGCATGCATGCTCACGCACGCTAGCCCACGATTCGCACCTAAGCACACATTTGCCCAAACACCCTGAGTTGACAGGTGCTAAAAGAGACGCGCAGGCAGAGGGTCTATTGATTTGCAGCGATTTATTCATATGCAAACACCAGACCTGCAGCTTGCAGCTCGAAGTCCACTCGTTAGGCAGGCCTTGACAGGATCGATGTTATCTTTTGCATACAATTAGACACAAAGCAGAGAAGTTAGGTGTTTGAATGCATGCAAGAAGGGCTGTGAGCCTGTGTTGCATGACGGCTAATCTGAGAGATTTCTGATAGTAGATGACTGAGAGAGAGAATTATCATCAGGAAGCCAGGCTTTAATTACAGGAGATTTTCTCTCAGGAGTTTTTCCTCTCTCTCTCTCTTTCTCCCTGTGGAGGAATGATTCAGGATGCAAAAAACAGTATACTATATATATATATGGGTGGTTGGCAAAAGTTTGCACTATATATATATATATATATATATATATATATATATATATATATATATATATATATATATATATTATGGTATTGATTGAATTATAAGTTAAAGAAAAATATTTTCATGCCAAACAGAGAAAGCAGCACATTATATAAGTGACCACATTTTAAAAATAAACAAATGAAAACAAAATGGAAGCCAAGTTTTGCTCAAGCATTGAGAAATACTCACTTTATTTGATTAATTACTGTATACTGGGCATTATACGTACAGTAGGTATTGGTTTGCAAGTGCCAAGAAGACTTTTGCACTATATATATATATTGGCACTTGCAAACCAATACCTACTATACGTATAATGCCCAGTATACAGTAATTAATCAAATAAAGTGAGTATTTCTCAATGCTTGAGCAAAACTTGGCTTCCATTTTGTTTTCATTTGTTTATTTTTAAAATGTGGTCACTTATATAATGTGCAGCTTTCTCTGTTTGGCATGAAAATATTTTTCTTTAACTTATAATTTTGTGATGGAACACTGATATTTAAAAAAAAAACAATTAACTCAATAATAAAGTTTTTAAATAGAAAGCAATGCATAGGAAAGTTTGAAACTCAGGCATAAGAGGGTATTGTACGCATTGTATATAATAATTAGAAGAAGAAGAAGAAGGAGAAGAAGAAAAAAACACTTTTAAAGAAGCTTTTATAGATCCTGTTGGTGTGCCAGTCATCAGCATGATGGGACTCAGAACTTTTGCTGTGATGGGATTTTTTTCCCTGTCTTTCATGAGGATTTGGCCTGGAATTTTTAATTTAAATGCAAATGGTACAGGATATCACAAAGAACCTGGGAAAAGAGAGAGAGAGAGAGAGAGAGAGAGAGAGAGAGAAAGAAGGAGAGAGATACACTCTTCGCCCTTAATGAATCATATATTTTAATTAAGAGGTGAGGTGAGACATCTGTTTAGGACAAAGGCCGTAAATAAGGAATGAATAAATAAAAATGGAAGAAGGTGAAGAAAATGAAGGTGCTCAGTATGAAGGGGTTATTATAATTTCTTTAGTGGCACAGTCTAACTTTGAGAAAATGAAAGATTTTGAGCTGTCAGATATTAAACCTTTTTTCCTAGCGTTTAACAGGCTAAATGCTAGATACACACGAAGGAAAAGGAGCAAATTCAAGTGCAGTGACAGGGAGTTGCAATTTTAATTTCACCGCTGTCAGTGCATTTTATTCCTGTAATGCTGGAGGAAATATGGCGTGTCAGTCATGTGCTTTGCCTGATGGTTGCCTTAAACCTTTCCACAGAAGCTTTGCTTTTAAACTGTGCTTGTAATTGAAAATATTTCAGAAGCATGGTTTATTATTTCAATTCAATCTTGCTAAAACTGTTATTCATTTGAAGTATTTTGAGAATAGACAGGATAAAACATGATAGCTGAGTAAAGCATGAGCAAAGTAATAAGAGGTGTATTTAGAGTCTTTTAACATTTAGCTGTACATCTTAGGGAAAAAAACGTTAAGAAATACTACAGCATGCAATAACAGTGATCATTATCTTTTAAAGGTCTCATATTATATTGTTTTTTTTACAAGTTAACACAGGTCTCAGATAATGTTTCAGCTGAAATAACCTTGAGACATCTCAAACTCACTTTGTTTCACTCCTCCTCCAAACACGCTGTTTCAGTGTTTACTGTTTGTAAATGAGCTCCCACTGAGCCACGCCAACTGCAGAGCAAGTCATAAGACATTAAAGGGGATCTGCTTACTTAAGGTCACAATAGGAGGGATTTCTAATTGGCAAGTTTAAACCCCAACCAATGCCACAATGAGACAACATGTTTTTTGTACATTTTTGTATACACACACACACAATGGAGACCCATCTATTGTAAATATTAAAAAATGACTTAAAAGTGACCTTTTTGCGTAAAAAAGGTTCTCTTTAATTTAAACCAAGCACATTGTTACATTGATTATTTACAATGTCTCACATTGTTAAACGTATTAAATAAAATTATATGCTAGGGCTGTTGAATGCTTTATTCTGATTGGGCAAAAAAAATTAATTAATCAATTAAGATCTATAATTAACAATAATTATAATTAATGCCCAACAGTGGTAACTTGGTTGGCATGGGGTTTGAACCTGGAACTTTCCCAGGTTCTTACACCCCATCATTGATTATGATTTTTCCGAACCGTAGTTCAAAGTTTCTGTGACCTTGTAGGTAGATAAATTCTTGTATTATTTCTTTGATACAGTGGTAAAATGTGCGTGTTGTTCCCCATGCTCGTCCATGTAAATGTAAATGTTTTAACAGTGAGTTTATTTTATTAGTTTGATATTCATAATAGAAATTAATAATAGCAGGATTAAAGAGAGTAATAAAAATAGAAAGGAGCTGTGTGGGTTTGCCGACAAGATGGGTTAGAGTAATATTGTACATGCACCAGTTGTTTACAGGGCAAATGTATTTTGTTAAAGACAGTAGCAGTAATAACACTTTATTGCAGTCTATTAATTCTTTAATGTTTTCTATCATTGCTTAGTGTGTGTGTTTTTATTGATTAGGTTGCCTGGGATGAGAAAATTATACTTAATAACAAGAATAGATTAGAATAGAAAATTGTACTAGATGGAGTGGAAAGTGTTAAGTCAGATAAGGAGACGTGAGTGAAAGAGGATACATTCTGTTAAAATATGGATCGCTCTTATTCAACAGGTTATCCTTTAAATTATATGGTATGGATTTACAATTTTGGTCCATCTGCCCCTTTTTATCTTTGAGAACATACATCTCCAGAGGTCTCTTGGAACCAGTTACTTCACTTTCCACCACAACACCCCATCATTGATTATGGTTTTTATTTATTTTATTTGTTTTCGTGATTTTTTTTCTTTTTCATTTAGTTATTTTTTTTCTATCCCAGGAGATTTAAGGTAGGAGGCATGGACAGGGTGCCAATTCACGCAGAACCCACAACCCTGAAGGTGCAAGACCAAAGTGCTAACGACTAATGCCAGTATGCCTCCATAGAAACGCAGTGGTATAATATATAATTAACTTATGGATTAATAAAGGCCAGCAAACTAGTCACTGGATTAAAATGCTTACATCTGCTCGAACTGAAGCTCAAAGAACACCGCTGTAGGGTTCTCCTGTACCATTTGTAGATCCTCAGTATAACAGTTTTTAACATTGCATTGCTATTGCATTATCATTTCTCGAAAAAAAATCATAAGAATTACTAAAATAATGGTGGCATGGTGACTTAGCGGTTAGCACTGTCGCCTGCACCTTCAGTCCTGGTCGGGTTCAATTTAGGTTTCAGGGTCTGTGTGTATCAAGTTTGAATGTTCTCTCTCTGCTTAATCTGGGTATTGTGGTTTCCTCCCATCATCCAAAAACATGCAGATTAGGCTAGTTCCCAAATTTCCAGGAGTGTGTGAGTGAGTGTGTGTGTAAGTGTGTGTGTGTGTGTGTGCCCTCCGCTGTATTGGCATCCTGTCCATGGTGGCTCCTAGGCTCCAGACCCCCTGCAACCCTGCATACAGGATAAACAGACAATAAGTGAGTGAGTGAGAACTAAAATGCTAAAATTGTAAAGAATTTTATTGCAAAACTTTAATGATTTATTTAAAAACTTCTTCTTTGCGCTTATGTGTCTAGTCTCAGGCTCAACTTAAAATTTTTTTAACACTAACTAGCCTCAAAAACAATGCTAATCAACCCTTAAATGCTAATTTAAGCATTACTAATCCTACTCTTGTGTGAACTAAGTACACACGCCTCCCCAAAAAAAATAAATTATTGATTCATTTCACATGTACTCTACGAGCGTTTCGATGTCTGTTTCTAATCTGCTGCAAATTTCCATGCGATGAATCCTGAGTGAATCCAGTCTGGTGATAAAAGCCTAGCTTAGCAGGCAGACACATAAATTAAGCTTTAATAAGGAGCAGACCTAAAGCTAAACATTCCCCTTATTCGCTGTGTGGACAGATAAAAGTACCACACAAATATTATCTCTGCACCACGCTTACGTATCTGTTCGATGTCAGAGCCTAAAGAGCGTTTGTCTTTTTTGCTGGTGGAAAAGCCCTTGCGAACCGGGGGAAAGACTATGTAAATACCATTAGCATCTTAGCCCTTGTGGCGTGTCACAATTTCCTGTTTTAATGAATGAGTTCTTGATGGGATTACAATGCAGAATGGAAACAAGTGCTAATGGCTAACTGGGAATTTTTTTTTTTTTTTTTAGTTGTTTAGTTTTTTCATGTCTTAGATATTGAAATATTGCACATCTGCTTTTGGGAAGAAAAATAAATCATTGCGGTTCTTCATTTTAATGTTTGAAATGCAGGAGATGCTTAGAGAGAGATGGATTGATACGCAGACCATTGGAGGTGTTGTTCTTGGTCTGGGTTTAATGCTCCATTTGAGAAGTGAGAAAAGAAACAAAAGGAGCTAGAGAGATGAAAAGAAGGAGGCTGAAAAGATTATATTAAACTATTCTATTGAAAAAGGAGCGAGAATTTTGCATGCAGTACTGTACTTTTTTTTCTTTTCTTTTTAAAATAATAACAAAGCTTGGCATTGTGCGCCTTCTCGATTTTTTCCACTTTCTCTCTGTACCCTTAGGCCAGAGAGGTCCGAGTTTGAGGTCAGGCTGCTCTTGGCTTCTGTCAGCCCTTTAAAGGCACGTCTGTGTATGTATGTGTGTGTGTGTGTGTGTGTGTGTGTGTGTGTGTGTGTGAGCGCTCCCTGCAGATGCTGATTCTCCTGAGCAGCCTCGGTAGAAAGAGAGAGAGAGAGAGAGAGAGGGGAAGGGAGGGTGAGTGATGAAACGAGGGAAGGAGGGAGGAAGGGAGGGGGGAGGGAGAGGAGAGTAACAGCAAGGGATGAGGAGGCAGTCAGAGAGGAGAGTGGAAGGGACAGAGAGAGAAAGAGGAATCTCCTCATGTTGACTCGGCATCAGAGGTGCTGGGTTTTATTCCAGGCTGGCCGGAAGTTTACCATTGCCCCCGTGTGTGTGTGTCTCTGCAGATGGCCAACATTGTGACGTCGGTGTGCTACATGGTGCTCGCAGCTGTGGTGGTGGTGTATGCCCAGCGACGCGGCCAGCAAGGTAAGACGTCCTCACATCCGCTCAACTTCCTCCCATCCTCTGCTTGCCTCTGCTCATGTTTCCTTTCTTTCCTCCTCCTACATGCCATGTGGGTGGGTCAGGATGTTTTACGGCTTTTAGATATCGATCACTTAGGATTTAAGATGATGTTTTATTTTCACCCTGGTATTCTTACCATAGAAGACAACTTCAGTGCTTTCCAGCTCAGACTCTGTCGATATCACTCTGCATGTTTTGCAATGAGCGGGATCTTCTTCGCAATAGGGTTAAAAAAAAAAGTTAGTAATGCTTAATTAGAAATGTAATAATGCAACCACAAATAATCCCTTATTTTGAACATGAATTATAGAGATTTGAGGCAGAGTCGCGACTTCACATGGTCACATGTTATGACAGTACTTACACAGGGAAAAGTTCTCAGTATTCAGACTCATGGTATGCACAAACATAACAACTCTAGATTTTATTAATAGCGACTTTTGTATAGACGTTTTTTTTTTATTTTCTAGGTAACATATGCTCTTCTTTTAACCTAGAAAATCAATATGGAGGATGAATCAGACAGTTTTTCCTCTTTGCTATCTATCTATTTATTTATCTATTTATTTATCTATCTATCTATATTCGTAATATATTTTCATTACCTTAAGGCCAGCTGTCTTGAACAGGATGTGGAAAGGATCCTAGATAATAATCATATTAATCACCCCATGGCTTCCATCCACCATTGCTTTAAATAAAACAGCATTTGATACAGGGTTTCCTAGCGTTTTTTTTTTTTTTTTTTTTTTGTCGTGGTGAACTAGAAATAGTCTAGTATTGTGTAAGTGTGAATCTCATGGAGGTGTGAAAAGCACTGCGTCTGCTGTTGAGAGTCTTTTATTTTTTTTTTATTCCGTGTGCCTACATAATATACCAGGCACATATTAATTAGAACAAATTTGATGTTGTGTGCTTGGAGTATTAATTGTTTCTCATATTTTGCTCAAATAAAAATGTGTCGACAGTTTAATCGTCAAGCTGACCGTGCATGAGTTGATATTGTGAGAAATAACCCTGACATAACCAGAGCTCTGTCCTGAATTGCTGTACAACTGTCACAAGTAGGACATGAGACTTTGGTTATGTCTACAATCTGAATAATGATGTGTACACATGCTTAACCCGCTCTGAGTACATCCCCTAGAACTTAATCGACCAATAAATTCAAACACTTTCATTGAAAGTGAGTAATTGGTTTTTCTGTACTTTTCCTCATTACACAAAAATGTGCAGAAATTCTTGTAATCACATGTACACATCATTCGGTTAAATATTATGATAAATACATTTAAATAGCTTGTACAAGTATGTAGGTCTCTGTGAAAAAAATATCCCCCTCCCCACCCCGACAAAATGTATCTAGTTATTCCTTCCTAAATGAATTAGAGAGACTTATACCAGCATTAGGACGATCAATTGCTGCTGGGTCCTTTGAGTGGCTCTATCTTACTTTATTTGAGTGTCTCAGGCTAATTAGTTCTAGATACACAAATAAATCAATTTGCACAACCTAATCTTTCCAGACTAATCGGTTTCTTTAAAACTCAGCCGAACTGAGTCTGTCATAGAGCTCTGACTGCACTGGGTTTATCCAATGCTCTCATTCTGTCATCATCTCCCAAATTACCGCGATGGTCATTGCTCCCTTTGGCCCTGCTTATATCATCACTGTGTACGATGATGTCACTGTCAGAGGACACTTTCACTTTGTCAGCACCGTTTGGCTGCTGTGCAAGTCATGAGCAAGTTCAGACATTCCCATATAGGGCTGCTGCCATGAGCAAAGAAAATCTGACTCCTATCTATCTATTTATCTATCTATCTATCTATCTATCTATCTATCTATCTATCTATCTATCTATATATATACATACATACATACATACATACAGCCTTTGGCAGAAGCCCTTATCCAGAGTGACTTACATTTCATTAGTGACTTTTATTTCATTATACATCTGAGCATTTGAGGGTTAAGGGCCTTGCTCAAGGGCCCAACACTGTCTACTTGGTGATTGTGGGCGGAGTTCAATGCCTTACATATTGAGCTAAAATAAACGTTTTAATTAGGGTTAACTTGTAAATTATACTAGCAGTTTTATTGTGTTAGTACAGTTTACTCAAACTTGAAGTAAGAGCTAAATTATTGCCAGGATAAATAATATTTTTCACATTTATTTCATTACCTGAGAGTTTTAATAGACCAATAAATTATCAAAACATTTAAAAAATGCAAATTATGCAGATGTTATTTCCTATAAAAAAACATAGACTTTTACAAATCATTAATCACCATTGCTGCTAAACTGTTTCAATCAGAAATAAAACTCCAATCGGTACATGCACTGACATCAGTTTTCATGAAGACTAAATTGGCAGAATCTTGAACTTGCAAAACAAGCTTTATTTATTATACACTACTTTAATGGCCTTCATATTCACATGGATGGATTTTATACAGCTGTGACATGGTGATCCAGTGGTTATTACAGTGGCCTTTCACCCCCAGGATTGAGGGTTTGATTCCCGTTTCCTCCCAGGTTTCAGAGTACTCTGGTTTCCTCCCACAGTCCAAAGAAATGCAGATTAGGTTAACTGCTGTACAAATTGCCCATAGTGTGTGCCCTGTGATGGATTGGGTGTACTCAGTATATTCTCCCAAGTTTTGGATAGGTTACTTTCGGATACTCCAGTTTCCTCCTACAGTCCAAAGACAGGCAGTTTTATTGGTGTTCTCAAAGTGTCCATAATGTTTGTTTGTGTGTGTGAACAACCGGTGAAGGATTGGCACCCTGTCCAGGGTGTACCCCGCTTCACCCCCACGTCTCCTGGGATAGGCTTCAGGCTCCCCGCGACCCTGTAACAGGATAAGCGGTGTAGAAGATGTATAAATTAATTATATTGGTACAAAACTTAAAACATTTAAACCAATTCTAATAATAATAATAATAATCATTATTATTATTATTATTATTATTATTATTATTATTAATAGATTTGTAAAAAAAAGGATTTGTTATTTGTTATAGGTTGTTTGTATTTTTGTCAGGTTGTCAGCTAATCAATTTTTTCCTGAATTAAATCCAACCCAAGAATTGAAATAAATAATTTTTTGTTGAATGTTGTAAAGATTAAGAAAGTGAGGAAGCAATCATCAAGAAACATCATGCTCCTGAGTGAAAGATTAAAGTCTATGCTCTTTGAAAAAAAGTTCAATCTTAAACCCTTAAGCTTTTCCCATCGAGACAAGCTGTTCTCTTTAATTTTTTTAGTGGTGTAGTACGGAATACTTATTTAGTATAAATGGACAAAAAAAACCCTTCCCACTATTTTAAGGAAACTTACATAATAATAATAATAATAATAATAATAATAGTAATAATAATAAGGCTCATAATCAACTTGATCATCATTAACAGTCATGTCAAGTGAATAGATTTTTCCTATTTAATGTGCATTGAGGCAAAATGATTTAAACCGGCTTCACTGAAACATCCATAAACACAAATCTCAGCATGGATGGACTAAGTGCACATGAAAAATAATTACAGGTATAATTAACATGAACAGTTGAAAACCTCTTTGAAAATTACACAAATTATAAAAAGACAATTTTGTGTACTTTGGATGAAAAAGCTTGTTAAGACATGAGCAGATTTTCTGTTCGCCGTGCTTACTGTTCTAAAAAAAGAAACCCACCAACCCTACATGATATTGCCTTAGCCGTCTTTCACTGTGTGCATGTCATACACGTACACGGTGCATAATAGTTTTGTGTCTGTGAAGAGATCCCACGCTGGAGAAATCGTTTTATAATTATATCCCTGAATTACTTACAGGTAGTACACTTTTTTTTTTTTTTTTTTGCCCAGCCATTCAGTAGCATGACAAGCTTTCACTGATTATTTCTACTGTATTTTTAACAATAACAGGAGTACAATCTTTTAAAGATATTCTAGCTTAGAACCCTAGAACGGAGTTTGATGTGTAGAAAGCACTAAATTATCTAATACATCAAGTAGCTAATGCTTGAGATTTATTTTGTATTAAAAGGTTAAATCTCTTAAGGTGAGAGTTAGAAGATGAGTTTTTCATTTAGGCATTTTTTTTTATTTTTGCATGTGAAAAAATCTATTCATATTATAGTTGATGTTTCAGATGAATAAAAGATTAAGCCTAAAAACATACACTTTTTCAGTAATGAATTTATTTTATACTAGCGTAAGTACCTGCCGCTGATGAGAAAAGAGCTTGTAGAAATAATTAACAGGATAAAGCTAAAAATAATCTGTTCACTGATTTTTATAATGGGTGATATTATTATTATTCCAGGTCGAAGCCCATGTACATGTCTGTCTGTCTTTCTGTACAGCAGAACTCTCTCTCTCTCAGAACTGAATACAGAGAAATACAATTTTATAAGCTTATGTATTTTATGCCTTGTTTATGCTAAGTTGTATTTCTTTTGTCATCAGCCAAATACATTTGGTTACCTGTTCGGTAATAATAAAAAAAAAAAAGTAGATCGGATAAAGATGAAGTTTTGCCTTAAAATTACTCAAGTGCGTAAAAATTCCCTTATACCACAAATTTTGATAGATATTTAAATAGATAGACACATTTAATACATTTATTATGGGTTAATACATTGTCTTGCAAAAACAAAAAAGATGAAAGTCACTATTTAAATTTAAATAAGCAAAACATTAAAGAGGCTTTAATTAGATAATTACTACAGTAATTAATGACTCAGCCACCCACAATTCTTTTAACCCTAACTGCTGTAGTGAGTAGATGCTCATTTCTTAAACAAGCAAGCCCAAGATAGAAAAACAACTAAGATGGTTGTGGAAAGTATTAGAATTGGTTTAAGAACTGTGCTACACATTAAAACCTGGAAGGATAAGGTAGAACTCTAAAAAAATATATCAAAATAAAAGATTTTAATGATTATGATCAGAGATAAGTTAAACAGAAAATCTACCATAGAAATCAGAGCTATGTTTAATAGTGAAACTACTGTAAGAGCATTTTTACACATAGGATGCAAGAACTTAGTAAATTGGGACTAAACCACTGTGTGAACATAAGAAAACAACTTGTTAGTTTTATTTAGAGAAAGGGTTAAATATGTAAGGGACTCAGTGGTTAAGGCATTGGACTATGGTTCGGATGGTTCCAGGTTCAAATCTCATGACCACCAAGTCCCTGTTGGGCCCTTGAGCGAGGCCCTTAACTCTCAACTACTCAAATGTATAATGAGATAAAAATCTAAGTCACTCTGGATAAGAGCGTCTACCAAATGCCTAAATATAAAGATAGGGGAAAAGGTCATGTGGTCTGATGAGTTCAGATGGACCTTATTCCAGAGACATGGGCGAATCAGGGTAAGAAGGGAATGCATAGTACCCAGTGTACAAGCCTCTTGAGGCAATGTTATAATCTGGGGTTGCTTTAGTTGGTACGGTCTACACTCAGCAAAGTTATGTGGCAATAAAATAAAGTCAGCTGATAACCTGAATCTACAGTACCAAAGGAACATCAACAGTGGTTCTGGGAGCATGACGAATCATTTTGGCACATGACTTGGCCACACTTTTGATGTCTTTGTGATGTGCTAGTGAAGAGTTTACGGTGAGGCCATTCGAAGATTGCATTAGTAGAGGAACTGTGAACGTGCCTCGTGCATCCTGGACAGGCAATCAGGCGAAGCAGCACCTGATCACTCGGTCATTGCCTCATGGGTAAAATACGTAACCACTGTGAGACTGTTTGGGAATCATGCTGAATAGGCCGGTGAATGGATAAAGATGTTAAAACACTCCGTACAGGTACATGAGCCTGCGATTATACTCAACACATAACTGATGTAATAAATGGGTGTGATTGAATATCATGCATCATGTTTGCTAAAGAAAGCCTTCACACGTGCTCACTAGAGACACATTTATAAAGCCAGGTGTGAGCCGCTGTGTGTCTCAGGTGTCCAACTGCGATTGGATCACACTTATAGATGGTGGGTGTGAATAGAGTCATAGTCAGGAACATCCATAAAAGACACTTACAAATACAAATACACACAGAATCGACTCAGGACAATGGTGTGATGTGATAATCATTTATGTCAAACACAATCCACAAGGTGGTAACATGAGCGCATGTACAAATGATGTACGTTAATGAAAATACCACTAAGTTAACTAATAATTCGAGTGACCTGATGGCTGATGGCACAGGTCACATCGTTAACCCTTCAGTGTGGCTCATCAATCTCCAGCGTAGGTAAATGAACCCAATACCATCCTCGCACACGTTTTTACTCGCAGACCGCCAAGCTACAGTATACAGTAGATGTAAACACAATATATAGACACAATTGACAAGCAGAGTACGATCATTTATAAAATGCATGCGTACAGCTGCTGTCTGCTTTCATTCTTCTAATGACAAATCATCAAAACAGCCATCGCTCCACTCTGAGTGTGTGGGATGATTGATTTGTTCTCGTGTGTATGCGTGTGTGTACACAATTAGATTTGTGTTGATGTGGCATGGCTGGAAGCTCAGTTATACTTGAAGCAAGACATTTGTTTTTTAGTTGTGCCTCTGCTCCTACAGCTCGAGAGTTATTAATAATCCTATGAAATAACATAAAACGTCAAACTGAGAGATTTATACTGTACACCTATAGACTATATACCCGTCATAGATAAAAATGCCTTACATACTGTAGCTAATGTATTTACTGTATTTTTAAGCTCTATGCATAGGCGGCAAGATGGCTTAGTGGTTAGTGCTGTCGCCTTGCATTTTCATGGTTTAATTCAATTCAATTGTATTTGTCTAGCGCTTTTTACAATTGACAATGTTGCAAAACATCTTTACACAATCAAAAGAATTATTTAAGTTCGTATGAAATGTGAATGTGTATGAATCAAAATGAGAAGACTGTCCCTAATGAGCAAGCCGAGGAAGACAGCAACAGTGGCAAGGAAAAACTCCCTGAGATGATAATACCCTTGTAGGGTTTTCTCCGGGTACTCCGGTTTTCTCTCTTAGTCCAAACGACATGCAGTGTAGTCTCATTTGTGCTTGCAGGTGAGTGTGTGTGATACCCCTATCTACACTGTGAGCCGCCATGATTGGCCGCCGAAGTTCTGCAAAGTTCTGCAAGCTTCCGCGTGGGCCGGCAAAAAGTATTAAACATATTACATTTTTGGCGCGGAAAAATGGAAACGTAACCACAGCACCAAAACTCGCCGTGAGTCAGGATGGATCGTATTTACGGCCGCGTAGGTGAAATAGGGGTATACGTGTGTGTGCCCTGTGATGGATTGGCACCCTGTGCAGTGTGTAGTCCGCCTCGTGCCCTAAGTGTCCTTGAATAGGCTCCAGGCGCTCCGCGACCCTGATAAAGTGGGATAGATGGTGAGTGAGTGAGTAAGTGTTCTATTCATTTACTTGTACAATATGCAATTTTGCTTATAACTGAAAATGTCGTGTCAAATAAAGGAAAAATCTACAACCGCAGTACCAGTGCATGCAAAAGTCCTTGCAACATCCCCATTATATATAAATATAGTAATTCTATTTATTGGTAACTAGTGCCCAAGTGTATTGTGTGCAGAGCAAAAAGGTGCATCTAGGATCACTTTCCATTTCACAACTGGTTATAAAACACCTTATGGGTTAGTACTGTAAAAGTTATCCTTCACCACGCTAGTTTGAGTTTCGCTAAGCTCTCCTTACATCCTGACCTACACCCGAACTGGTGCAACCGGCTGCTCTTGGTCTACTTTATAAGGCGAGCCCATTGATGTAATTTCAATAATAGGTTAAGGAAATAAATTTGCCCTGTTTCTATTAGTAACATTTATGTCCCTTCGAGGGCCAATACGGCTCAAGACGAAACCAAATTCGAAAGCGTAATTTAGAACACTTACTGTATGTTACGCCATCTATTATATCTATTAGACTATATTAAAGTGCTTTACTTTTTTTCCCCAGCTAGTTTAAAAGGAAGATATCCATTTATTCATCATAACTGTGCTCACATTACATTAAAAAAAGAGATCTAGTTCTTTTAATTAAACACAAAATTCAAGTGTTTTCACAGCCTAGAACTGTAAATGAATGCCATTTTAAGAGCCTGTGCTTTAGCCTTCATTAAGCGACGGAGGGCTGTATAGTGCTAATTCAGTCGATTTTTCTTCAGGACTCTCCCCTAGTTCTTGATCTCTCTCTCTCTCTCTCTCTTACTTGCTCGCTCACTCAGTCTCTCCATCAGGAGCAAGCAGACAAAGCCTCTTTTCATTCCATCAATCATTGCGCCGGGAGTCCAGACAAGCCCATCACTGGCATTTTAATTATTCATGAGCTCCTAAGTGCAAATGAGACACAATCTATCTGTGCACCCACTGTCCCGTCCACTTCCCATTCTGCTGAGCGCGGCACCGCTGTTGCCTTTAATCTACAGCTTATTTTAGGACGCGCTTCCTATAGAGTTCTCAGCATTCCAGGACCTTGTCGCTGAGTCGCGTTCTGTCATGTCGAGTCCTTGTGAGGCTACGCTGGATTACAGGAGCTATCAGAATATTAGATTTAGCTTATCCAAAGGTGTGGGTAGGCTTAGAGGAAAATGTCAGCTTGGATGTGAATCCCTGATCACACTTCTAAGGTGTTTTAAATGAAAAAGAAAAAAAAAATCCACATCTTTCCTAAAGAGGACCGAGTGTGAATTTTGCCACCGCAGCATGGTGCGAGGTGTGAGGGTTGTGTGAGTTTGCTAACACATAATCTGCGTACAGATGTTGTCAACAGCTGGAGCTTGCACTCGCACACAGCCTGGCGGTTGAGGGGAAAGAAAACAGGCGTGACCCAATGTGTAGAGCTAAAGGTCTCATTATCCAGTGAGAGAAAAAAAATAAATGAGAAAGAAAAAGAGAGAGGATGAGAAAAAATAAAAGCGAGCACAACAGCAAGATCACAACCCTCGAGCGAAAGCGCGGGGACAAAAGGTGTCAGGTGCATGAAATTCTAATATGCTGCCAGCTCGTTTTCACTTCCTCTTTGACTCGCTCTCATTCTGCTTATTATATCTCGTGTCAAGCTACAAAAGCTAAAAAGGACGTGCCTCATTCCTGCGAGCCCCCGAACGCCTGTTTACCGCTGTAGATGTCGGAAAATAAACAGCGTATGAATCATTCAAATGCACGTCTGTCGATACATTTCCTTTTCCTGCGATGAATCAACATCATAGATGCACTCTTCACCAAGAGCTCGGTATCCCAAACAAACAGGCCTCCCTTGTTCACCATTAAACACATCTTTTCTTCGTTTATTCCAATTGTGTTTATTGACTCAGCATCCTATGTGCAGATACTTTTTTTTTTTTCGGTACTGTACCAATCTGAGAAACTAGTTGGTGTCAGATGTCTCTGTCTGCTTGTGACTAATACTTGGAGAATGAAAATGATGAGCGATTGGGTGGAGAGAGTTTTTTTTTTTTTTTTTTTTTTGCAGGGGGCCTCAATGGAGAAATATGGCCCAAGTCTATTTACTGTGTGAAATGTGATTATTTCATAATTGGAATTGTGGATTCAGCATCCTGTGTCATTCTGATAACATCGGTCCGTAATAGGACCTCCGGAGTCTCGTCTACAAATCCCAGATGATCGTGATTCCGATCTCGGCGTCTCTCGAAAGCAGGAACATGATAGTCGGGTGGGCCGTATTGATAGATTCTGTTGTGGTGTTGTTCCTTCGATGCGCCCGCCTGCTCTGAATCTTCCCCCGAGTCTGCAAGACGTCTAATAAATTTGGCAACAACATGGAGTCCTTCACACAAGCTCTTCTGTGCAATAGATCTGTTTCTTTCCTGCCGATGGGCCAAACAACATGGCCAAGTGAGTCTCAAACAGACATGAGAATGTTTACTCGTGGAGGTCAGCACAGCAAATGTTGTCAGCTTGTGTGTATTCCAAGATTTTCTTAAAGACGTTTCGCAACGGAGCGCAGTTAAATTATGCCTCCATGTCCGCTAATTCATCTAACCAGCGAGGCAGCTCTGAACTCGGCTGCACTCTGTTGGACGAGGATATGTTTTTGCTCATATGGGCTAGTCTTATACACTGCCGTGGGTTCAAAGTGGAGCAACATCTTGAGATGGTACAAGAAAGTTCATGGCCATGTGTAAAACAAATGAGCGTTTTATAGGGAAAAAAAGTCAATTGTGTCAATGTGAGGACTGATTTACAGCCTGCCATATTTCATGGAATATTTTGGGAATACGGCATAGCGTAATGCAGAGTTCCCCAAAGGCCAATGGAGTTTGTTCCAAAATAGAATTTGTCTGTCAAACTTTAAGTCCATGAGTGTGAATATGAAAATTTTACAGACCCACGCACATATGATTGTTAAAGTTTTGAAAAAAAAAATGGTGTCAGGAATAGTTATAGTGTCAGGAACAGAAACTGAGTTGCAGTGTCTATATCTTTGGTAGCCCATGATCTTACCAGTATAAAAGCGTAGGTTTTTAACACCATGAGGGTTCATTAAAGCATTTTAATGCATGTTTCTGGTTATACCAATCAGCCATAACATTAACGCAACAAAACATTAACACATTACCATTGATTAACAATTATACCAGTAAACTTGTAGCAGGATCAGGGGAATCCAAGGCTCATTTATGCCTTTGGAGAGCAAAGGCCAGCCCGTCTAGTTCGTACTGGCCACAACAGAAAAGTACAGTATTAGAATGCCAAGTTCACCACAGCCTGTCATGCCCAGGGCCCAGCAAGTGAAGAGCCCAAGACCATTAAACCAGTATCCAAACTTTCCAGATCCCAATCCTATCATGCACTTATGGAATGTGCTGGACAGCAAGTTCGATTCACAGAGGCCTCATCCTCAACCCACAGCACCCAAAGGATCTGGTGACAACGTCTTGGTGCCAGACACCACAGCACACCCCCAAAGGTTTTGTGGCATCATGCCCTGGCACAAGTGGAACCTACACAATACTGGGTTTAATGTTTTATGTTGTTTATATATGTCTGATTGGTGTATATGGTAAATCTAAATGAACACACTTCACTTTGTACAAACGTACAGCAGCGGTTTGGCTCCTGACAATGGATGGCTGTAGCAATGCAAGTTCGAACCCCAGCAGTGCCACAGCCATCTGTCAGCAGAAAAGCATTAGCCATATGGTTGCACCAACCGGGAGCTCTTTTGCTTTTTAAAATCGCATTTTCTAAGCCATGGAACACTATGAACACTCTGTTTTACCATCACATTTGGTTTGGTTTCCATGACTATGTGATGAACATAATTCAGCAATCATTGCTTAACATCAGACAGATTCGGAAGGGACTGAAATCTCAGAGACACTCTGGAAATGATTACCTCACCCATCTCCCAATGGTAAACAGGTCCAATCCAAACATAGCTACGTATGACATAATCTTTACCACTAAATCTAAGCTAGATTACTATGCTTAGTTAGAAATGTCCGAAGGACATGATTTTGACTACATGGCTTTAAACAGGAAACTCGCTGAACTATGTTTGACTCACGGCCTTAAGGACTGAGACGAGGGGATCCCCGGGGTCCTATATTTTTCATGCTGCAGATAGAAAGATTGTTCAGGTGAAACTTTTCGAGCCTGTGGACAGCATTTTAAATTCCCTGTGTCATTCATGACCAGTTTTCTACTGGACCACTGTAAAAAAGGCAAGCAAGGAGACTGACCAAAAGATCAAAGATAAATGTTAAATAAAACACTGAATGTTTCATGAAACCTTTAAAGTCTGATATATGCACTACTGACACCAGTCATGTTTGATGTGTTTTTACGTAGCCTTTAATGATGCTCACCGAGCAGAATACTAAACCATATCCATGCCGAAGTATAATACAAAGCTCCAATGACCTCTAACTGTCGTCAATATTTCAGACTGTTTTAGTTCAGGGGGAAAAGCATGATCTGGTTCATTTCGGTTGAATTGAATTCGATTTGTATACTTCGTTCAATGATACACTTTGGCACAAAGCAGTTTTAAAGAGCTTATACATAAATTATACTTTAAACATATTCCAAAGTGGCAAACCTCCCTGACCCGATATGAAGAAGAAACCATGAGAGAGGCATGAGACTCGCAAAGAAACCCACCATCATAATTATAAATTATTAAATAGTTTTTTAATGCAGTTCCTAAAAAGTGTAGCACAGAATTATTTACCCATTAGCGTAAAAGCTAGCATTAAGCCCTTATTAACTTTCAGTAGCTGAGGTATGATGTAGGACTTTGTTTACAAAGAGCTGAACCATGGGCATATCCGGTTATGATTTGTGATGGTCCTGGTGGAAACGTTGAAATAATTTAAAGATCAACAAGTTCAAAAGCCACACTCATAAAATTGTATGCATGCTTTTCTTGATCGGATTATGGGTTTATCATAAACTAGAGAAAAGTCACAAGACTGTAGAACTGCTCTGTTAGAGCTTATAAAGGTTATGGAATTGCCTCGTTCTGTTTCACGTGAGGTTGTGCTTATGGCTGGATGTAAAATCATGCTCTTTATGCTGGTTTGAGAACTGCTTCCTTTAGGCAAGGGTCACCTGAGCAAACAACCGACCAAATGCTGAAATCTATCATGTAGTTTCTCCCATGTCACTTCTCTGTGTTACTGTATTGTAACCTAAAAATGCATTTTATACATTAACTGTGTGCTTTGTTTAACAGGAAAAAAATAGACCCAATGTAAAGGAATAAGGAAATACGGATGTTGAATATACTGTAGATAAGCATCTGATTAGGTCTAACTATTCACTGGAAGGGAAGGGTTGTGGGACGTGGAGGATTTTGGTTGTGAAGTCTTCTCTGTGGAAGAATGTTATTGTTATGTATAGCTTACACTATACACTGATTAGCCATAAAATGAACCAAACAACCTCAATCAATCATTATATACGACCAAACTAGTGACAGGATCACAGGCAACCAATGCTCACCCATGCCCGTGGGGACTAAAGAACAGCCCGTCTGGTCCAATAATACTGAAACGCCAATGTAGCACAAATTGCGCCGACCCGGTCTCCGAAATCCCTGATCTCAATCCAAATGAGCACCCAGTGTATACCCTGGAGAAACAAGTCTGATCCACAGAGGCTCCACCCCACAACGCACAGCACCCAAAGGATCCGCTGCCAACACCCTGGTGCTTGTCACTATAGTATACCCTCAGAGGTCAGGTAGAGTCCCGAGGGGCCAGAGACACCCTGGTGGCACAAGGGGAACCGAAATGCTTGTATGCTATGTCAGTTCACATCTACCTTTAAAAGAATGATCTCATTTCATTAAATGTATTGTTAGATTGGACACGTACAGTAGGACGTTTTTTTTAACACATTTTCAACCAATGGAATTCCTCTGACTAACCTTAACTAAACTTTCTATCAACATATCAGTGTATAGCCTTGGGCATTTTTCACTATCCAGAAATCTTCAGACATCTGTTTGTTTACACACACATACACACACACACACACACACACACACACACACACACACATTTTTCACTATATTTGTGAGGACCTTGTTTGATAACCATAAATCTAACCCCAAAGGTAACTTTAGTTACCAAAGATGATTTTTTTTATTTCTTATTTGTTTTCAAATAGAGCTGCATGTTAGGTGGAAAACAGGATTTTATGATGATGATGATTATTTATTATTATTATTATTATTATTATTATTATTATTATTATGTCAGAACTAGGATAATTTTTTTGTAATAGATATAATTTTTGTTCAGACATTTAGTCCATTTGGTCTTCACAAGTGGTTAAAAACACCCACACACATGCACACTTACCCCCATGCACCCGAAGACCCTTACAAAGGCATGTTACAAACCCACCCAACACACACATTTCCAGCTTACTATTCTTGTGAGGACCTTCAATTGCTGATTTTTAAAGCATTATTTCTAAACCTAAATCTTATCTGTCTTTTTTTATAATAAATAAATCTTGGTTAAAATTATCAGATATTTTTAGAATACAAACAAAAATCTTGCCCCCACCTTCACAAATGAGAATACACAAAAAACTTGTTTAACACCCCTTTGTGAGGACCTGCATTGACATAAGGATTACTGTAACTACTTAACACTACACCTTGACATAAATCCAACCACAACTTTAAACTCTATTATCAAAAAGGAAACTATTGCAGTTAAATATAAAATACATCGATCCGCCCCCCCCGCCCCCCCCAGTATATCATGGACTGTTTTACCAAGATAACATAATTCATAGTCCTACCCACTATATCCCTGGAATAACAGGATTCTTTTTTCTTTTTTTTTTTTTTTGTTTGTGAGGACCGGGTGATTGTGAGTCTATTATCAGACTATCCCTCTTTTATGAATAGGATATTGCATTATGAGGACATTTAGTCTCTCACAAAAGCCTAAACAGACACATAGACAGAGAAACAGACACAGACACAGACAAAGACACACACATACACACATGCTCTGTACATCCTCATCTTTGTCTCAGGCTGACACTGCTTTGTAAATAGACGCTGAATGTGGCCTTGGCCTAAGTGTTTGTGGGATGGAGGGGCGGCTGGTGTTTATCGTTCTCACATTGTGTTGTGTGCATGTGGATTTGTGGATGGCCAACCAGATGTGCTGGAAGGTTACGGAAACCGTTACTCTTTTTCTCTAGACCATTTCGTGGAAAAGCACTCCTAGAAATTGAACGCCTGTGTGTTGAAGAATTGGTTCAGCGCAGGTGTGTTGGTGTGTGTGTGTGTGTGTGTTTGAGTGCCTGTGTGTGTGTATAGGCGTGCATGCACACAAATGTGTCCTGAGCTCTTCTATTAAGCTGTAAATGCCACGTATAGAATATAGAGTATATACTGTAGAAGTTCATATTTAGCCTGGAGACATGTTAAGATTAAAACACTGTTCAATGGAAAATAATCTATGGGTGGTGTAAAGCTGAGTTACTTTTGGGGTTACATCTCACCGTTGGACAGCATGTTTTAATGACTTGCTCTATTATCATATCCAATTGCCACGATTACTAATTTACATTGATGAATTAATTAATAAACAAGACCTCATGCAACATTTAATATGATGGGAAGTTTCTGAAAATGGTTCTAAAATATATTTAGAAACACATTGTCACGGAAAGATTCACTAAATCACAATGATTTTTTTTTTATTATTATTATTATTATTGTTATTATTGTTATTGTTATTGTTATTGTTATTATTATTATTATTATTATTATTATTATTAATACTACTTCTACTGCTACTACTACTACTACTACTGATAATAATAATAATATTAATAATAATTAAAAAATATATAAGCATACAAAAATTCAGAGCAACCCCCCCCCCCCCCACACACACACACACACACATTTTTTTTTTTTTTTTTGCTTCCAAAGAGCCAAGCTTTTTTTGTATTTTTAATGTAGTCTTGAGAAATAGTTCTCCAGGCTTCCTGAAAGACTTTTTGATAACAGATAATCAGAACGGTGATTACTGTGGTATACTTGGTGATGCTGAATGCTGAGTGGTTGGAACAGACGAGAGGAGAAATGAGGTTGCTGCTAAGGTTGGTACAGAAATAACACATTTTGAAATTGTATCTTTAAGAACTTTGCAATAAAGCATTTGTTTCCATTTCTGTAATTTAATCAGCATATAAAATTACAGGAAATATGGAAAAATTGACACAGTGTGGAATTTTAGGCTATTTATTCATAGTCTCAAATTATGTAGATCATCGAAAGCGTGACTCCTTGAAAATGACTTGTTACTAAAGAAACAATACAAAAAGGTGCTTCAATATAAACCCGAGACAGGAATTAAAGCCAGAGATAATGCTACGGAAAATTAATTAACCAAAAAAAATCAAGCCAGATAAATCTAAACCATGCGGTGCACCAGACAGCTCCCAGGATCCCTCTTTGTGCAATTTAAAAGAGATTTATTTCCAAACACAATCCTTCATGTAATTTTCATCCTTTTGCTTATATATTATTTATTTATTTATTTATTTATTTATTTACAGTTGTATGTATCTGATAGACCTATTTCCATTATTGTACAATGTCACCATGTGGTCACATTCATAAAAACATCATATAATCTAAAACATTATTACTTTTATGACATTAAAGGATTTTCTTTTATGAGCGCATTAGATTACAGTATGTGCAGTATAGGGTTAATGTTCCACTACCCCGCTGTGTGTCTAATAAGAGTGTGTTCCAGCTTAGTTAAGCCTTCACACTTTCAGCCTATGATTAACTGGCTGTCAAAAGTCAAAAGGCATCAGAGCTACTGTAAATGTTTTAGAGTACATCCAAGAATAGCCACGAGTTTACGGCAATAAATTAACTGCAACTCGTCCAGGCTGTAAATCGTACAATCATCAATGCTGTCGGAAATGGTTAGGGTCCTCATCGTGAAGACGGGAGACACACAATAAACAATTACACACGTATATAAAGTATTATAATCCTCCTGTAAGGTTTATTGCTGATTTCTGAGAGCGCGAAACTGATTTTCTGTGTGATCGTGCATTCCCCGTTAGCTAGCAAACGAAAGAGAATTACACAGCGGCGTTGTTTTGCCCATGACCTTTTCAGCCAAAGCAACATAAGCGATTCCAGGTTGGAAATTGGTTTAAAGTGCCGTAGAATTGGATTCCCTAAGCACAATGGAGTAGATGCATTTAGCCTGAGAGAATTTCAAGCAGACACTCCTGATTGGGGGGGAAAAAACACAGCTAATGCCAGCATGAATTCAACCACTTTTATCATTCTGTTTGACCTGGTGCTGGTTTAGCAATGGTTACAATATCATTGTGATGGTGAGCTACAGTATCATCATACTGGCCATCATGGTGAACAGTTCATTATTTTACAAGTTGAAGTAATAATCCTCTTGTATGTGTCTTTATTTTGTATGGGTTTTCTTTGTACTTTTTTTGTTTTACAAGGACTCAGTGGTGTAGTGGTTAGAATGGTCACCTTGCATCTCCAGGGTCCGGGTTTGAATCCCGTCTTGGTCTGTGTGGATGGCGTTTGCATGTTCTCCCCACGCTTTGTGGGTTTCCTCCCAAAGACATGCAGATTAGGCTACTTGACTTTCCCTTATCAACTACTGAGTTTTGGGATAGGCACCCTGACCAGGGTGTACCCCACCTAGTGCCCTAAGTATCCTGGGATGGGCTCCAGACACCCGTGACCTTATAGTATACAGGATAAAGCGGTATAGACGATGAATGAATGAAGTTGATTTTTGGTTCCAGACTCCGTTTCCCATCATGCACTTCACCACAGCAACATTGTAACTGTATTCACCTGCACCTTGTTCAGTTTGATTAGCCTGTTTATATGAAGCCTGTGTTTGAGTTGGTTCTTTGTCTTGTATCTGTTGAGTTTATTCTTCTGTTGTCTGTTCTGTTTAGTGTACCGCAGTGATTCTTTGTTCATGTTACCTTGTTGTTTCGTCGTGATCATTATTAGCATGAGCTGTAGACTTAGCCATAGTATTTAGTGTTTATCCTCCTGTTTGTACTTAACAGTTTTCTTTAATATGTTGAAGTTCTACTCCGATAAATATCAGCTTGCACTTGCATGCTGCCTCTCCTCCACTAGGCAGCACTTGATGAAAAATGAGGATCTATTTTACAAATTCTGAAGGATCATTTTTTATGCAAAAAACACAAGAATAATTATGTAATTTAACATCATTTGTATGAATGATTTCTCGAATGTGATTGGTCAGCGGGGAGTTGATTAATCTTCGACAACGGCTCTGAAAACAAAAAATATGCGCTGCAAAAATGTAGAACCCGCACATTTTTTTTCTGTGCCATAAAAGCAATCGAAAACACCCAAAAAACATGACCATATGTGCCTGTGCTATTTCTTTGCCTGTTTGAGCAATTTTTAACTTTTTACTCAGTCATGTTTGTGTAGTAATAATGTTAATAATGAATGAAATAAAATTCATTACATTATATTGGCTAGGTTATGCTAAAATGAGGGATGTTTATTAAAACTGATAAATAAAAATGAAGAGCTACGCATTGTAATTGTTGTCAGACTGCTGACAATGAGAACTTGTACAACTTTAAAATACTGAACTTTGGAGTGAGTATCATCATCATCATATTATAGTGTTGTTGATTATTTATTTATAGCATCATGCCACATTATGTTTTATACTTTAGTATTATCAAAGAAATATCAATAAAAGTCAAACTATATTATATGGTATAATATTACTATTATTATTCTTATTGCTGAACTACATTGCAATACATTTTAAAGTGGAAGACAGGAGCTGATTTGATTGAATATCACAGCACTAGACCTTTTAATGATGTATCAATTACAGCTCCACTGCTTATTACAATCACACCACACTTTACCAGCCGCGTCAATTGTCTCACAAATCTTAAAAAATATATATATTTTTATTATTATTGTCGTTTTGCATTGTATGTTGATCTGCAAGCGGTCCTGGGTAAACAAAAATCTAAATTAAAGACTCACATTTCATTAAAGTCATTCCGTACAGTCATAGTGCTTTATTCTGTATTTTGTCTTATGGCATTGAGTACTAACCATGCTTTCATGTTGAACCTGCCTATCCACACTAACAAGCAGTAACACGCCGATAAGCTCCATCAATGGATGACGTCCGGAACCAGGAGTAATTGTGAGCACTGTACTGTCTGCTGAAAAGGCCTGGCTGGCTGGGTGTGCTTTACTTCAGGGTTTGATTGCAGGTGATAGGAACTTATCTGAAACAGTGCAGGCAAGGCTGCTGTTTATCTTCTGAAGAGTATCGATCTGCTCGGATCTTAGAGAGCGGGAGAGAGAGAGAGAGACGCCAAAGGCCTGGAACATTCGAGTCTTTCGGATGCGTTTATCCCTTCCTCTCTTTATTTCTGCCTCTATTTGTTATTCTCTCTTATCATCTCAATCTTCCATTGGTTATCCCTTCAGCTACAATATTAGGATATTAGCCCCATAGGAACTATACCGGACCCCTGATGAGACGTCACTGTTATGCTTGGAGATGCAGAGATCCTTCTCAGCGTGTGAACATGTTAGGTTTAGTTACAAGACTTCTGATTGATCAGGTTTATAGGTTTCTTGTAAAATCTATTTATTTCTGGAAGGAGTCACCAGTTTCAGTGCTTTGTAACTCATCGTCTATACTGCTTTATACAGGATCCTGTATACGGGGTCAATACAGGGGCCTGGAGACGATCCCAGGAGTCTTAGGGCGTGAGGAGGGGTACACCCTGGATGGGCTGCAAATAAATCCCAGGACACACACACACCCACACACACACTTACTATGGGCAATTTGAGGAAAGCCAGTTTTGCACATATTTGGACTGTGGGAGGAAACTAGAGTACCAGGAGGAAACTCACCAAGCACGGGGAGAAGATGCAAACTCCACACACACAGACTCCGAGGAGGGATTCAAACCCAAAACCTGGAGGTGCAAGGCAACAGTGCTAATCACTACACCATCGTTCCGCCCCTTCTAATTGCAAGTGTGTTTTTCACTATGGAAATGGATGACTTTACTGTTTCTAATTTCTCTGGACCAGTATGAGTGACTTTTCTTGTCGTCTTATTCATTTGAAGTGAGAAAACTTTAAATGTAAATTCTAATCCAACTTTGCACAGCATAAAGTTTAACAACTCCAAATGGTGAAAAGCATCAAGTGCCATTAAAGTTTGCTCACTCACTCACTATTGCCCTTATTCTGTTCAAGGTCATGAAAGACCTGGATCCTATCCCAGGGGACTCGGACAGTAGGTGGTGTAAACCCTGGACATGGTGCCAATCCATCGCATGGCACACAGACACAGACACACACACACACCCTGGCACGCTCACTCACACACTACAGGGGATTTGGGATTGGGATTTCCGTTAATAAACTTGACTAAAAATAACTCTGCTTGGCGTTGGGCCTCCTCACACCAACTCGTTGTTGATTATTTTTCAATAAATGCTTGTCCTGTTGTGTTTCGTTCCTTGCAGATTACATTTTCCCTGTTCTGTTTAAAACAATACAGTATAAAGCTGTTCTGCTTCACCGGCAGCCACCTCAACTTGAATTATCATCAGTCATTAAAAAATCAACGTGTCTGCTTTGTTTCTCTCTCACTGACTCTCTCGTGCTCGTCCGCTGTTGTCGTCTCTCTCCAGGCTCACAAAGCTAAACACATTAAACCATGGAGGTTGTAATTTCTCAAGAAACACTTCCTATCTCTGAGCTTCATTAATCTGGGAAAGGAAGGAAATTTGAACCCTTCCCCCAATAAAAAAAAAAAAAAAAAAAAGAAATAGCTCTTTGAAAAGCGTCAAGCGTTGCACCCTGGTCCCCGAGCACCTCACAGAATTAGTTAGCGCGACAGATATAACCTGAATGCAAGGCTGATGAAAGTCTTCGACTACAATGAATGTTCTGATGGATTATGGAGGGAAAATGCCACTTGAGGTTCACCGGGAGTGGAGGATGTTGGCAATGGGTTTCATTTAGAATGCAATGCGACGACCAAAGGAAAATGGTGTGTGAAAAACCTGATGCGTCTGGGTGTTTTTAATTGGCCCTCGCAAACGTATGGGGGTGCGCTGAAATCTGTGTGCATGCTGTGAGAGGTCAGGGCCTATTTATACAGCGAAAACATTCCCCTGTCATTCACGTCTGTATAGCTGCTTGTTCATCGTGACAAAAAACCACACACGGTAAGGGTGAACCAGCTGACCCCGGCTCCCAGTACATAGTCCCCGGTCTGTCTCAAACACCTTTTGATGTATCACGCGCCGTGCCTTATGGTCACAAGCATAGAACAGTGCTGAGTAACTCGGTGGAGTCGGTGTTGATAGTTATAGAGTGCACCCTCACACATTCCCAGGCTCCAGCAGCTGTGGGCGACCTAAAGAGCAATCTTTTACCTCGGCGTGATGAATACCGTGTTTTTCATTCCGTACTCTGTCATGCTAATTTATCACAGTGATCCTTGCATTGTGTGTATATGCAAGGCTTAGCCTGACGAGTGTGTGTGTGTGTGTGTGTGTGCACACTTGCAACAGAACAGAGAACCCACAGCAGTCAGACAGAAAGCATGGCCCATTCATCTTCACACCTTTGTATAGAAGCACGTACACTCAGAGGTGTGTGTGTGTGTGTGTGTTTAAGAGACACAGAGAGAAAGAAAGGAAGAGAATGCAGGTCAGGAAATCCACAGTTGTTAGCATTAACCTTCCGCATAAACCTTCACTAACCTCTGCGTCTAAAAGGCGACAAAAACGAGCTATACAGCGCCGAAAGCTGCAGCGAAGCCATTATGATCCTGTTACCTCTCATTTACAGTTTCGCCTCTGAGTGGAGGAACGCGGCCTTGCTTCAGAGGGCACTTGCTATTTCGCAGGCTAATAAAAAGGCGAATGCTGGATAGAAAATCAGTACACACAATTAGCAGCCATGGAATGGGCTTTGAAGGTCACGGTTCATGTCAAGAGATTATGCATAGCGTTTACGGTGAATTGGTGTGTTCTTACAGTACACTTCCTCAAAGTGGCTTTAGTCAAACCACAGCAAGATGAGATGTTCCCAGCTGCATAAACCACGACCTTGCCGTATTAACCCAGTCTCGATTGGAATTTGTAGTTTACTGTGACAATAAAGCACATCTCAAGATACATTAAGCAAAGTTAATTATGCTTTGATACCCCCATAAATGCTAGAGATATATATGTACATTGAGTCGTAATATCAGCACAATTACTGTATATGATCTAACACCTCTTTTTGTACACCTGGCAGGGCCTATAAATCTACACAAGGAGTTTCCTTCGCAGACTGGAGGATGATGAGTATGTTTAAGCAAATGAACAACTAATGCCTGCACTTGCTTTTCACTTTCTGTGCAGACTAGTTGTTGAGTCGTGGTCTCTAAAAAGACAGAGATTTGTGACTTAGTGGTTCATATTGTCGCCTCCAGGGTTAAGGTTCGGTTCTTGCTTCAGTGTCTGGGTGTAAGGTCTCCCAATGCTTGGTGGGTTTCCACTGGGAACTTCAGTGAATGAGTTTGTAAGTGTGTTCCCTGCAATGGATTGGGACTGGTACCCCTTCCAAGGTGTACCCCACCTCATACACTAAGACTCTTAAGATAGGCTTCACACCCCCCACAACCCTGTATAGGATAAAGTGGTTCAAGCAAGGCGACGATAAGTTCAAAGAAGATTTAAGTTCTCCAGCATCTCCATGCAACTTTCCATGGCAGACTTGACTACTGGACACATTCATTACCAAGGTGTTATACTAATGCTAGCATTGTTTTCCATGAGCAAAAAAGGCATGTTGGATGCAGCTTTGTGGTGTGTTCATTTAAAACAAGCATACAACCACATGCCCATCCAGTAGCCATAGAAATAGCACGTTTCCACAAACGCACATGCACTTTGATGCATTTGTGTCAGTAGAGTATTTTAAGGTAACATCCATTTAAAAAAAAAAAAAAAAGTGTTGCACAATCGACCACTTCTCTGTCTCAATGTATTGTCAGAACCTTCATCAGTTGAAACCTTCGTCCACAGAGATGCACCCCCTCCAGCCCACCCACCCCCACCTCCCTGATTGTTTTCTCCCAGGGATCCATTATTGCAGCGACACACACAATGCAGTCCGCCCATTTCCTGACTGGAGTTAGATTAGCATTGAGTGCAAGGAAAACAAGGCCTGCACGCTATTCTGGGTGGAATGTGACAGACCCAGTGAGTAGCATGCCACCCATGAGGCTAGAGAATAGGGTTCTAAGCAGGGCAATCAGACCGGGATTACCCTAAAGTAATAGAAGAATTTAGTTGACGTTGCAAGAGCTTCTGGCTGTCTTGCACCAAGCATTGGGGTAAGAAGAAAGAATTGCTAAACAGAAAGCATTACAGAGACAAGTGCGTGGAAGAAAGATGTAGAGAACGTGATAAGAAGGGAGTTTAAGTAAGAGGGAAGACAGGGGTGAAAGATAGGAAAGAATATGAGATAACAGAGACACAGTATAGCAGAGTTCTGGATAGCTAGTGGAACAGAATTCTGAAGGCTCCTCTCACCTTTCTTGTCTAATGTTTCAATGCCTCAGTGTAAGTCTATTAGCCATCCTGTGCTACGTTATTGATAGAGGTGGTACAGCAGGCCCAAGGTAAAGTGTTGATAAAGGCCAGAGGAGCATTGCCGATCAATACTTCTAATGGTTTTGCATTATAAGTGCATGACTGAGAACATCCTCTTAGTCCTCAATTAGATCTCATATAGCATGGTGAAAATGTTTGGAAAAAAAAAAGAGTTTTGCCTCTCTCTAAGTGAGAACAGTGATCTGGGTTACAGAGAACAGAACCTGACACTTGAACAGCGACTTTCCATTGGTCGACAGAATCCAGTGGCTTGAATAAGGAATGCATTCACATCTTATGAGTTGCCAGATCTGGGTAGTGGTGTATGCAATATTGTGGAGGTCAGGTGATTGTTTCTATTGTTTTTATTTACTTTGACCAAAAAAAGAATTTATACGAGGGGTGTTCAAGTCAATCAGGGATTTCTGATTGTGCAGAATAACAGAAAACATTTATAAGAATAAAAACAATCTTTATTTCTCTACACTAATGCATTTATTCTAGTATTTCATGAGTGCATAGATACTATCAATGTGGAAGGTTTTCTCAGTACAAAGAAGCCATGATACTCCTTCATTCACAAGAAATTTCATCACAAGTATGGGTTTGAACTGATCCCCCCTATCGTACGTCCCTGTTGTAATTCAGAATCCCTTTGTTCATTGTAGTCAAAAACAAAACGACCAGGAATTGTCTGATTTTGAACTTTGTAACAGAAAGTTTTTTTAATTCTTTTATTTTTAAAATGTGCCTAGGTCTCCTGACATGATCAACGATCTGTGAACAGTAGGAAATTTATAGACTTTGGCACACAAAACTCTAAATTGGAGATATGTGAGTGCAAGTGTACATCACCATGTCATAAAATTCCACACACACACACACACACACACACAAGTTTCCCCTCTGTTGCAAACTTAACAAAAGTGCAAAAGTGCCTTTTTTTGCATTGGGATTGATTTGTGGAAAAAATAACAATGGCTGAGCAAATGGAGACAAATTACAGTGCGGGCTGTTGATGTGCCTGTCAAAATCGGAGTAAAAATGAGAGCTGGGATTGTCTCTTGGACCCTGGGAGAGGAGAGTGGCGTGGCAGGTTTAGGCATCGCTGAACTTGACGTAAACTCTGGGAGTGTTTTATAATGACAACCATGTATGTTTGGGTGATGGGCGCTCAGCCTTGGTGGACGCGTGCGTGAGCGTGTGCCTTAAAAACTGGAGATGGACACCAGGCAGGTTCTTTCCCCAGATGAAGAGATCACAACAGCCAGGGGCTATTTACATTCCACTGGCAGGCCATGCATCTTGCTCATTTATAACCAAGACAAGGTTTAGCGAAGGGTGAACGTGCAAGTGATCAAGAGCTAGAGCAGTGTGTCTCTCTGCAGTCCTGCGCGTGATTGAACAGGTACTCCTGAATTTGAAATGAATATCAATACGGCACCGTGGGACATTGAGTAGACCTCTGCATGACCTGCGCTGTAGCTCTATTAGGAATTTCTTCCAGAATAATTTTACAAATCGGTTAGGATTTCCGTGAGAGTAATTTGCGCTTTTAAAAAAAAGAGAGATGAGACTGGGACAGCCGCCCAAATATCTCACAATCACCATAACTTCATAACTGAGCGGTACTGATGCCAATTTCACATTTTACTGACAAAATTGATTCCGCTAACAATAAGTGTTAAGTAGGTCTGTCATATTTCATACAGTGGGAATTTCAAATTGAATTTGAAAAAACTTTCTAAGATCTTATTCATAAATCAATATAACCATTTTTCAAAGTCTATTTTTAAGGATTCCTTGTTACAGGGTTTCATAAGGAGTAACAATGAATAATAAAAAATATGTTGCAAGATGTTATATGCCTATTTGCTATTAGGCCATAATAAGACTACAGTTGTGTGTGTCTGGATGTGAGGGTGGGACAAAAAAAAAAGGACACATTTTTTGGCAACTTCCTACCCTTGTGTGAGGATGCTTGGTGCTACATAATGTATGAGTTTCCTTGCCATTTTTGGAAACACTCAGTGATGACATTTTACGGGTCTTGAAATGAGCCACCCCTCATTTCCTCATATTTTGTACGAAGGTGACAGATGACAGATGATCAGGCTGGCGATTAGTTCAGTATGCTGCTGATGCTGAGTGCTCAGTGGTTGGAATAGATGAGAGGGGAAATGAGGTTGCTGCTAAAGTTGTTACATATACAACCAATTTTATCTTTAGTCACTTTACAGCCTGGCGGAGCAATTCCATTTGTTCAAGACTGTTGCACAGTATTACAATATATTACTATACAGTAGTTTATTATTACAGTACTATATTTTCATTTCTAATGATTTTCAGGTGACTATAGTTGCAAAGCTTGTGTCAACAACACATTGCATTATAACTTAAGTTTTAGAATATGATTTATGATTATAGCCTTCATGGAAAGCATAATCAGAATTCTTCTACATCCTCTGCAAGTAATTTTAGAAGTTGTGTTTTTTTTTTAAACGGGGGTTTCTAGTAGCTTGTAGAGCCAATGACTCCCAACAGCCAATGGCAGCTTTTCTATTCAGGTCACGTTTAAAGCCTATAGAGGCCACAGAGCTTGCTGGTTATTTGTGAACCTTGTCCTGACCTCTTCAGTGGCCTGAATCTTACTTATGGACTGTAAATGCACTTTGCTCAGAGTTGTAAGATGGGGAAAAAAAACATCTTGGCTTAAGGAGTCTCTTCAAATATGAATGAAGCATCCAGTTAAAAACTGAAACTGAGGTGAAGTGCATTGAGTTTTGACCCCATGTTTTTGGGGGGCTTTCAATGAAAACTCCTCCACAGCTTTGAAAAACAAGTGAGCATTGTGTACGGTTCAACAAGTCGGCAGTGGAGTGGTTTGTTCGCGTTCTTATAAGCCTCTTGTTTTAGACAGAAACAATGAGGCAGATGAGACTGGGCCAGCAGCCCAAATATCTCGCAATCACCACAACTTCATAACATAACATTACTGCTACCAGTTTAGCATGTGCCATTGACAAAACTGATACTGCAAACAGCAGTCTAATCATCATACCAGTCAGAATTCATACATTAAGAGGTAAAAACAGAAAAGGTGCACTTCTTTATATATAGAGATGTGTGAGTGTGCCAAAATTTATGGGACAATGAAAGACCACAATATTAACTTACTATACTGCAGTTAAATTTGGTAACTGCCTGGTCAGGATCAAAATGGTTTAAATTTGGCTACTGGTTAATTTTTATTTTGCCATAAACCCAGAATGGGACCAACCAAAATCCTTTAAAAAGCACAACTGGCAGATACACATAAATATAACAACTTCATGAATGGGATGTTAAAAAGTCACTCACACATCTCTAGTTGACCACCATTATAAACCCAAGAGATGTCGCCGAGGTTGTTGGTATTGCTATTCAGGTAGTAGCGTCCAGGTGTCTCCATTGGCGAATGTTTCATTGTTTCAATGTTTCAGGTCAGGTTTAAATCCAACAACTGACATAGATGTGGACATTTGGAGCACCAACCATATACACATACAGATACAGATAGAGATACAGAAGCAATAGTGAAAGCAGTCTTAAATTCTTAATGGCACTACAGTATGTAGGGAAAAAGCAAGGAGAGTAAACCATGGAGGTGTTGGACAGTCCTGTAAATCTAAGAGAATAGTCTCTCTTTACATTTTCAATTACTCTGCTTTAGGATAACCTGGGGCATTCGTGGTTCAGTGATAGGTCTCTCGCCTGCCATGAAGAAGCTCCGGCTTCAATTCCAACCCAATTCCCATACCCCAGCCAGTAGATGCAGCGCCGGTCCCAAGCCCAGATAAAATGGGAAGGTTTGCGTCAGGAAGCGCATCCGGTACCCAGTTGTCAGCAGAGCGGATACTGTAGTCTACTGTGGCAACCTCTCAATGGGAGCAACCAAAAGATTAATTAACTGTTTTGGGATAACCCCTGTTTTTTGGTTATATCCCAAATAGTATACAATGAAAAGCTAGTGTGCTATATGGTGAGGAATGCCTTGTTCCACACATCAAGTAGTGCTCTTGTTTAGGGGTTATCAAACAAAGTGGTGACATCAGTCATAAACCTTCATTTATGTTGATGAAACTGCTCCAGAGACTGAATTTGAATATGGGTTGTGGCAAGCAGCTGCTCTCCACTCTTTCCAGGACCATGGACCATCACTGATTGTTTTAGCGGTAGACAATACCTGCCGAATTTTACCTACAGTATGGTTATACTCTTAATAAATGGTATATGGAATTACTAGCCCATGCCCATGAAACTCTTAACTTCTAGCTAAAGGGTTACCTGAAGGTGCCTCATTTTTCTGCAGATTTTTTGCATCTTAGAAATAATGCATTAAACTTTTGAAGGTAGAGAAGGGTCCTTAATTAATTCAAAGATTTGAGTTGTTGCTGTGCAACCCATTCCTAGAACAGGGATCTATTTCCAGTGATAGCTGTCTCTGCATATTAGAGAAATTGCGGTGAGTGTTACTGGGTGCTTTAATCGACACTATTTCTGATTTGCCTTAGTGTGTGGCCTCACGTTCCATTTATTAGCAGACATGGTTAAATTTGCATGCACCTCATTTCATGTCATTTTACGTACAAGTTTCCGTTGACATGATGAATGTGTTACTGAGGATTATCAAAAATCAGCATACTGTAATAGTAATGGCGATTTATTGATTTAAATCATGGTGAAAGAACATTAGCAGTAAAAAAAAAAAAAGTGGAAAACCTTGCTTATGATCTATGACTTAAAAGGTCAGGGTGTAATCCTAAGTGATTGTTCTGCCACAATTGTTGCTTCGAGCAAGACACTTGACCCCAATCCACAGAAAGATGCCACCCGTACAGATCTCTACAGGTCTGTGGTCCTTGCTTCGGGCAAATGTGTGAACTAAATGGCCTAGGAGTTACACTGACATTTTGCCATGCTCTCTGCCTGAAGCTGTTGGATGTTGCAGCATGGACCTGCTCCAGTTTAGGTAAAGCCGAAGGTCTGATGAGTTTTATCCAGCATACTGTAGATGATCTCTTTTTGATGTTTTGCTTAGTCAAACAAAGTGGAACAAGAAGTCCAAGAACTAAATCCCAAGTATCCTTTCCTTGAGATCCATGTGATGCATCGTGGGAGGCCTTCGAGAAACAAGAAAGAGTTAAGAGCGGTGCCATGCTAAGAGTTAGCAAAGGCTTCCACCTTACAGGCTAGAGCAAGAAAATAACTGCTTGGTGCAGCCATACTGTAGTTTTATTTCCTGTTTTTAACTTGTGTCCCACTCAGGTAGCAGTCCGATCTTGCACTCTCCGGTCAAAGCTCTCATTAGAGATGAATGAGCAATTATTTATTTTAGATTTATTCATCTATTAAAATCCATCCTCGTGATCCTAACTAGTTCCCACCCTTTACGGGTGCTTAGTTTCCATTCGAGGAAATGAAACCTCATCAGCACCTGATTAACCTGATCAACCAGGTTTGCATTTATAGAGGCAGCTTCTGGCTAGCGGCGGTGCCCTGTTTGCACGGCCACTTAGCCGCTTTGTTTTTTGGCTGCATGTTTCGCGAACACAGACACAGCTGTTTCTCATCTAGACAGCAGTTCCAGCTGTGGATCAAATCCCCTGTACGGCTTCCCAGCCCGGCTTGCACATCTCTGCCTCATAAAAAATGTCAGAGATCTTCCATGTGGGTGTGGAGCGGCCTCTATCTCATTTCTCCCCTGAGCCTTTACTAAGCTTTACGTCCGCAATGTGAAATGTCAATTTTGTCTCTGCTTTGCATCTCAATTCTGTTTTGTTTTTCTTACTCCATTGCAAAGGCACTCGGTGATTGTCCTTGAAGCTAGGTGTTGCACTCATAGTACATTAGTGTGGACTGGCTGATCTCCGAGGATGTCTAGGGCCGACCGTTTGGCTCGTACGATCGTGTTTGAAGACAAAATACATACATTATTCAACTGACAAAGACCTGATGTGGTTTGGCAGCAGGTTGGAAATGGCCAAGGTGACGATATTTGCAGGGTGGAAAAAAATGGCTTTGGATAATTCTGGGACAGATGCACCTTTTGAAAACTGCATAATATGGATTAAGCATTCCAGACCATCAAATAGTAGCAGATATGATTTAATGCATCCAGGCTTTGTTTTATCAGACTGAGGGGCAAGCGATTAAGTGCCCTATTACTGCCTGTTCTGGATAAGATAAGCAGGGTAGAAAAAAAATGCATTTATTTGCACTTTCAAACAAGCCGGCTGCCAAAAGCAGCCTGGCAAACAAGAGAAATGGGAGACTATCTCTTAATGAGAACCCTCAAAGAGAACAGGCCAGAGGGCAAAGCAGTGACTCCAATGCTGAGCGCGCTTTGGAGAGAAGCTATTCACTGGCTTGTTTTACTCAGCAATCTTCTTTGAGTGCTCAGTTTTGAGGGCATACCTATTAAATCAACACCTTTAAATGGGCTTCAGCGAGCATCTCTTATCCACTAGCTGATTTTGTTCTTTCTTTAAAATCTGAACGTGTTTCATGTTCAGAATGTTATGACTCTAATATTGACCAATTAAATCATGTCTTAGATTGGAGCTTCTGTTGCATAAAGGTAGATTAAAAAAAAAATCTATCTATCTATCTATCTATATATATATATACACACACACACACACATTATATATATATATGTATATATTCATTATTTGGTGAACACACATTACAAATTTCGCTGTAGACTGTAAAAGGTGCTGAGTCTCTACTGCTAAAGCGTGTCTTTTTTCCTTTCTTTTCTTTTCGTTTAAAAAAAAAAAAATTAACATCCCTGACATTTATACATAATAAAATTTTGAGCTGTAATTTAAACTTTGGGGACCTGGAGATTTACCAACATGGCTGATAGATGCAGATAGTCGCCTGGGGAATCATAGACATGAAATAATGGCAGTTGGAGAAATCAGCTTGGTGCAGGCACCGTGAACACACACAAACATCACACCATGTGGAGTATTAAACAAAAAAAAAAAAAGCAATATTATTAGCTCCATTAAGTAGACCATCCTTAGTTTGGACTTCTTTAACCATTTTGTTGCATTTTCAACATCCAAAATCTAACCAAACCTTAACGATCAGCGACTTAAAGCCCGGAACTGAAATAGTAGTACAACGAGTTATAACGACGCTGATAGGCATAATTTAGTCAGGCATATGACTAGGGTGTGAGCCATTTGGCACAAACAAGTAACTACAACAAGTAACTACATATGCGCACGGTGTAAAGTTTCCCCCTGACGTACAGCCAGTAGCAATAAAAACACAAGCAAACGCAAAGGGTTAACATATTGTTTTAAAATATTTAAAACAGAGTCAGTGACAGGGAGAACTACAGAAAATACAACCAGCAACCCAAGGAAATGTGCCGCAGTTAAAGGGATGAATGCATGATAAGCCGTGGCAAACAAACAGGGAAACACAGAAGGTATAAATACACAAACTGATTAAGGGGAAACAAGGAACAGGTGCACACAATCAGGGGGAAAAATGAAAAGCAGACGCAATGAGTAAGGGGAAACTCTGGCGGCGAAATTATTGGCACCCCTACAATTCTATATTTCCGATCGCCTCACCTACTGCAATGAGATTTTAGTCTAACAGAGTTAAAGATAATTGCTAAGGGATTTTCCTCATCCCGTGCAAAAATGCATTCTAAAATTTCAGCTGTGCATCATATAAAACTTCTGCAGGCCTAATGTTGAATACTAAAGCTCTGAATGGCCAGGTACTTTGTCTGATTTGATATATGATGGATGCATGGCATACAGTATCCCTGATAATGTTCTGCTTTCTCACCCAGGAGGCAGAATCCAGTACGCGAGGCTCGGCAGCAATGTGACGATGCAGTGTGGCTCTCTGGACAACGAAGCCTCAGTCACGTGGAAGGTGAATGGGACAGATGTGAAGGCCAAGAGGAGGGAGGAAGGACCACGACTAATCCTCATGGAGGTGGACATGAGTAGCAATGGCCTGTACAGCTGTTTCCAGAATCCCGATGGCCAACGACGTGACCAGATCACATTTCGCACCGGACGTGAGTTTAGACGTTTTTGCTCGGTTCGCTTTTCCTCCTATATATTTCCTTTTATCTGAATGTCCTTTTTTTTTTTGTTTATAATTCTTTCTGCACTTTATGATCTTTTTCTCATTGTTCATTCTGTCTCCAGTATTTCCTGACAGTTTGACCCCATGCACTGTTTACTGAATCTCTTCTTCACTTAAACTTGCCCATCGTTGCTTAATGCTCATACCAGCTTGCGCTGTCAAGAATGTGAACTTGTTTTAAAGCCCATCACTTAAGAACAGTCTTGTATTAATAATCATAAACATTATCATCCCTTCATCCGTCCGTTGCCCTTCAATCCGCCCAGCCTTCCCTACTTGATTCATGGGCTGTGTTTGAGTCTTCTCTAAGTGGTTATGGGGTGTGGTGTCATTTTGGACATTAAGCCCCATCCAGATGTTGCTATTTCAAAAAAAGAAATGCTGCTGTGCTAAACGGGGTCATTGGCAGGCCATTCGATCAGGCAGGAGATTCCTGCAGCCCTTTTCACCCATCCTGAAAGACGAGCAGCAGTCATCTCCATCCCGAACGGCAAACACAAACCCAAATCCTTCTTGGAATGTGTACACAGTTTAATGGACTGCTATCTTGTTCTGGCCTAAAAGACCATAAATCCCCAGGTTAGTTAAGCCTTCAGACTCGCAAACATTATGAACACAGGTGGTTCAGGGAGCCGGTTTTGTCTGAGGGATTTTTTTTTTTTTTTCCACTCGTGAACAAATGGAAGCAAATTAGCATGGATGGCCACATGGTGCCAAGGACTTTAATCAATAATGGTAACTAGATGCTACCCATAATGCTCTCTGACAGCAATTAAATTTACTTATTAAATTAAAGAAATTGGAAAACCAGAATGAGACAAGGCTGCTTATGATTGCGCAGTAAAGAATGTGCTTTCTCGGCTGTGTTTGTCTTCACAATGCCAGGATGTAAAATCAAGGAAAACATGAGATTAATCGGCTCAATCGGCCACAAAATATGAAATAACCACTTTCTTGGTTTATTTATACACAGCTCAGATTCATGCACCAAACAGCGTTTTTTATAATTCCGTCTTCTTTGTTAGTTGACCTCACTGCCTTGGCTTCCTCATTTAGAAATCATTATCAAATCTCAACAAAAGATGACCATCTTTTTAACCCCCAAAAATAATAATAATAAAATAAAATTGAAATCTCTCAGCCTGGTACCACTAATTAAAATAAAATGCTAGAGGTAACAACTTTTCATTTAATTTTATGCTCCGTTGTATGTGTTAACACGGTGAGTGATGGACGGAACAAACAGGTCTACTCTGGCCTGCAGAACTCCTACAGTATGTTTCCCAAGTTTTCTGTTCCATCCCTTTATATCATGCTCCACTTTAGACACTTACATAAATATATAATTACTAACTATATGACTCAGTTGTAGGCGGTGATGATCCAATATGCTTATGTTTCTTCGTGGACCTTTTACAGTAGTTCTGTACAACACTTGCAGTGTGTCTACATGCAGAATTTCTATGGTGGGATGGTTGTACCTTGATTAGGCCATTTAACTGCTATTATTGTTCTAGTATGCAAACACTGAAGTTTATTGACCGGAGTATGTCTGACACCTTTACGATAAGTGGCAATATGCCCCTTTTCACCTTGTTAGTATTGGACCTTTTCCTGGGTTGACCTATTACGTCACAACCAAGCTAGCAAGCAGAAAACTGGCAGCGAGTCGGGAAATGGGAACATGGACAACTTTAAAGCCTCATACAAGGATGAGTCAAAATATATCAGCATTCTTGAAAAAATAACTTACGTTTTTGTTTTGTTTTTTACAAAATTTCCATCTCCATCTAATGTCCATTTAATGTCCATTTGTCAACACACTTTCATTTTCCCTTATTAAAACAATGTTTCGGGTTGAGCTGTAAGCCACAAATGCACCGCTGTCTCCACTTCTTCATCAGAAGTGAATCTTGTAGGGCTGCTTTCAGGGGACCAAACAGGTAAAGGTCCAATAGAGCAAATCAGGACTATAGAAAGGATGCTTTAACACCTCAAAACAAAGTTTTTGCAGAGTGAGAAAGAACAGTGTAGGAAGAAGTGAGCATTGTCATGCAAGATCACAACCCCATTTAGGCTTCAGCTCTTCAATAAGCATCTCAATGTAATAAGCACTGTTGATTGTTATTTTTTTTTCTGATAATGTTCCAATACTGGCACTTGAGAAACTCAGAAGGCTGTAAGCATCAATTTTCCAGCAATTAAACCCTTTTCTGGAATCAGCGATTGAGGATGTTTCTGTTCCATACTGTAGTGATGAATCCGTGTCTCATCACCAGTAATGATTCTCTTTGACAAACTATCACTTTCCTTAAAGTATCGGTCCAAATTCAGCTTGCACATATTCAAACGCTTCTGTTTACGCTCTTCCGTGAGTAGTTGCACACCATTTTTGTTCTCTCTCTCTCTTATCCTTTTTTTTTTTTTGCTTTATTCGCTTTTTGTGCCAGCAAAGTTTTCTCTTGCTATTCCGTAGTCAAACTTTCAGTGACAACTATTCCTGCACGTTACACAGCACAAACCTTTCAAACCGCAATGTTCCACCTGCTGCAATTGAGCATCAAGAAATTCTCTAATTCTACCATTCAGCTTAGCATTGAGGCACTGATTGAAAAAGAAATTAGATTTTCAGGCTGAATTGCCATTTAGTTTGCATTTGCTTCTTGCAGCTCAACTTTGCTTTTCCATGAGAGGGAAAAAAAAAAAAACATTAAGAAAGCATGTACCCTGGAGAGAAAGCTGGTATCCACCCAGATGAGGAAGCCTGTGTGACTCGGCGCTGTGGTCAGACCCCGAGGATGCCACTTATATAGTTGTTAGCGATATGGTGTGTTTTGGTGGTTTATTCCTTTAGAGAGCTCGTCAAGACGCTCAGGTCAGCAAGTTAAATTAACAATTAAAATGTTCTTGCTGTTCTAGCTTTATGGGGGAAATTATAATGCACATTATGTTTTTTTTAATATATATATATATATATATATATATATTGTAGCGTTTTTACGCCGGGAAGAATGCTGGAGAGACGAGTGAGCTTATTTGCTGCCCAATGCAATGGCTGGGAGTACTTTATTTAGCACACAGCATGGAAGGCATGAGCAGCACCTTCACTCAGGAGCCTACATCTAATTCAGCGTTAGCCTGAACTAGAGCACATTTCACACGTCACACACACCTCAACACACACACAACAGGGCCGAAGTCACTAACCCAAACACCTTTCCCCATCATGGTGAACACACCGACATTCCCGCAAAGCATGCTGGTCGTCAGCCGCCGCCCCGCCCACGCCACACTGCCCCCACCCGAGCTGTGACCGTCCCTGGTCACCATGACGAACTTGGTTTCGAAGGCGTGGAGGCGGTCGGCGCTGGCGGTGGAAACGCCGGCGTCCTTTGGCAGGTGAGGGATAAACGTGAACATAGTCCTGAGGCGGTCCGGCCTCCACAGAGTTCGATGTTTCATCGGCGTGCGGCTGGTAAGGCGCAAGACGGTCCCGGTGGAGCAAAACTCGTACCCGCCCCGCCAACCGCACCCGGTAGATGACATCGGAGAGCCGAGCAATTACCGTGCCGGGGCCCACCCAGTGAGACACACACCCGGTCGAGAGCCCCCTCCTTCTCCTTCCGGAGGAACACACCCACACCTGCTCGCCAGCAGCAAAATCTCGCCCCTGGCTGTGAGTGTCCAAGCCCATTCGCTCAATAGGTGCCCCCACCCGAAAGTCTTGCAGCGGTGCCCGCGAGCGCTGGGTGGGGCCCTTCTGCCTGGCGAGGAGCGGTTCACAGTTCAGCTGTGAGACCGGCGGAGCGACTGCGGGTGACGCTGTAAGACGGCTGCATGCTGGTTTGGACGGCTGATCACCAGGAGGAGGACCTGGAGGACTGCACGGGGAGAACGTCCTGCGTCGAGGGTTCTACGTCGTGACGGCGCTCCACTTGCTCGCAGTACCAGCCACGCGCTTTGCTGCCCGCCCGGCGAGGTAGAGCACCAGTGTTAGCGCGCAGATTTCCCGCTCGGTCTGCTACCGGAAGTTCCGCCCCCCGGGTGTGTGCTGCTAACCTGGCTACCCCGAAGTTACCACGCAGAGTTCTGTTAGCCAAATTCAGCACCGCACCCCATCTCTCCAGAATGTCCAACCCCAAAATGCAGTCTTCCCCGACATTCCCCACAACAAATCCGTGGGAATAAGTTCGGCCACCCACCTGGACTCGCGCTGTGCGACACGCCAGTACCTTGTCGCAGCCCCCAGCAACGGTGCGGATGCTGAAGGCAGGATCAGGCTGTCGGCGAACACGCTTGCTTTGCCCCAGTACTCCAGAGCGCAGCAGCGAAACAGTGGAGCCGGTGTCCACGAGCGCTTGCAGTAAGACGCCATCCAGCACACAGTCAATGTAAAGCCCAGCGCGGCTTCCCACGCGTCCTCCCGGCGCTAGTTTAGCGGCTGCTGGTGTACGCTGTCCCGTGCCTCGGCCTCGCCGCGAAACGTCGGAGCGCTGCTCGTTGCCTAGCCGCGACGGGTAGCCCTGTCCCCGGCTAGGTTCACGAACCGAGCGCCACTGAGCTGCGGGCGGTCGCTCGGCTCTTCCGCCGTGATGTACCGCCGATATGGGCTCAGCGCGCTCGGCCTCGCGCAGCGGCAGGTCGCTTTGCCGGCTAACGGCGCACAGAGCTGTATCTTGCTCCGGCGCTTGCGCAGCGCCAGCCTCCGCCCCGAGATCCAGCGCTGGGATTTTCACATGCCGCTCCGCGTTGGTTGCCGTGGTGTGCTCACTTTAGCGCCGTCGGAAAGCGCTTTTTCTTCGCGAGTAGTCGCTCTGCTACTCGGCGGCCCGCTTGGATTTTCAGAAGGTCCTCCATTGTGCGCTCAAACCCGTTACTCTCCATCCCACTTCTGACACCAATGTAGCGTTTTTACGCCGGGAAGAATGCTGGAGAGACGAGTGAGCTTATTTGCTACCCAATGCAATGGCTGGGAGTACTTTATTTAGCACACAGCATGGAAGGCATGAGCAGCACCTTCACTCAGGAGCCTACATCTAATTCAGCGTTAGCCTGAACTAGAGCACATTTCACACGTCACACTCAACACACACACAACAGGGCCGAAGTCACTAACCCAAACACCTTTCCCCATCATGGTGAACACACCGACATTCCCGCAAAGCATGCTGGTCGTCAGGCCGCCGCCCCGCCCACGCCACAATATATATATATATTGCAACCAAATCTAAAAATAAAGCAATTAACCTTAGTCGCTATTGTGATCCGTCTGTATTCAACAGCCAGATGTCATCTGTAATCGTTTCGCTAATGAGACACCGGTGTAAAAAAAAAAAAAAAAAAAAGTAGACATCTCTGCAGCCTGATACTTCTTTTTTTTCTTGAAAACTATTCCTTTCTACTGTACTTCTAAGCGAAGCTGAATGTTTTTCCACTGCCAAGCATTCCATTCCCAAAGGTTCATCTCAAAGAGCATGAACAATCTTCTGACCTATTGTCCAACTTACTGGATGTGACAACAAAAGTGGTGTTGCTTTTTCTTAATCTCTAACACACACACACACACACACACACACACACACACAAAGCAACAAATGTAAGTACAAATTGAACAGTGGGCGATTTTTCTTTTGTAAATATATTTTTTAATAAACCGTAATGGACCATTTTTATACCAGATATGGTTTGAGTATTTTTATTTTTTTATTTTTTAAGAGATCCGTTCTTGTGTGTATTTAATTAAGACCAGTCTCGCCACACGGACAGCTTTGTTGAACGTGATTGATATTTTGTTTACTGTTCTGATCCACTGGGATTGTGGGGAATGGGTCAGCCAATGTAGCAGACACTAATTATATCATTTCTGGATGGAAAATAATACACTCGGAAAAAAAAAAAAAAAACACACACAAAAAGATAAAAGCAAACTAAAGTCATCCTGTGAGACAGGGCCAGATTTTGTTCTTATTAATCCTTCTTTAGTTTGTTTTTATGGCTTACACTGCGGGTATTTTCTTCGCCCTGGGGATCTTGATAATTTTATATATTTTATTATGTTTTTTTTTATATAATTATTAATGAAATGGTGTCTCCAGAAGGTAAATCGATGCATCTGTAAAGGATAAATAGCATACAGGTCTTATATCTTGTCTGTTCCTTGCAGAAGTATTTTTTATAGTGATGGTATAAAATCATATGCAGCGCTGTGTCAGCAGACAGATGATTTAATCGCCCGGGGTAGGCGAATAAAATGTAGTGCGTTTGATGGATTTGGCAACCTTTCCAACGATGGCTGTAAATTTCGCCCTGGATATAGAGCAATGGAATCTCTTTTCAGTCACTTTTTGGAGTTTTGCACCTACTGGGATTGGGGAAACACAAGAAAAGGAAGAGAAATATAGAAATATGACACTGATGCCATTTTTCATCTGTGCATTTTTATGAGGTTCTGCTGCTTTGTGTAACCTTTAGGGGAAAAAAGAGATGCTGATCTTTGGCTTTAATTTACAATCCGGTTCCTCCAGGATTTCCTCTGTAATCCAGCGTCCCATCTGTCCCGCACAGAGTTTCTCATGAAGACTGAGAAGCAGAGTGAAAAGAGGTGAAACGGAGATAGAAAGACGTGTTTCTGAGGGTTAAAAAAAAGCATTCAGACAGTACATGCATAGATTTAAAAGATCTGTTAATGTCCTTATTAAAACAAATATTGTTATTGTCAAACATGTCCCCATTTTTAAGACAGATGCGACACTGAAAGAGCAAGCGATCGATAAGTAATTTACATTTTTGTGGTTCATTTCTCTGGGCAATCTTTTCCCACAGTGGCATAATAGTATTGTTATTTCTGAATTGATGATGACGATGATGATGAGGATGATGATGATGAAGACGGGGACGATAGCAGGAATCCAATGACACACTAGATACAAATGACAGCATTTCTAACACAATGTAACTTTAAAGTTTTGATCGAAGTAAATCTAAATACACTAGATGTAGGTATGTTATAGCACTTCATTTAGATTTGATTTACATTCAAATGACATCATATGAATCAAAAGTATTCGGTTAAAACCTCTGAGAGTACAGTAACAAAACTTATATTGTTGAAATAGATCAGGATTAAATACTACATTTTAATGCTTAACCGTCATTTATTGATGCCACTTTTTTTTAGCCAATCAGACAAGGTTTAATTTAAGGAAATTTGTTTAAAAAAATAATAAAACATTTTCTGATACAGTGGTACCTTAACATATGAATTTAATCTCTTCTGGGAGCAAGTTTTTAAGGTGACATTTCGTACCGCGAAACACATTTTCCTATAGGAAATAATGTAAATGCAGATAATCTGTCCCAGCCACTCAAAAATATTATCAATATTATCGATTTATAATCATATTTGCATATAAAAACAATAAAAACATTTAGAAAAGACATGTACTGTAAATGAAGTAAAATATAAAATAAATAGACATTAAACCTCCGTTTATGATTCCTCTTGGCACCAGCTGCTTTAAAATTGAAACTGAAAGTGGCTCTGTTTACTTCTTGCAACCGTCCTTACTAATATTTTTGGCACCCCTGAACCTACAGTATGTCTTCACTAAATCTTGCAAAAAATGTAAAAAAAAAATAAATAAAAAATATATATGTATATATATATATATATATATATATATATATATATATATATATAGTGTGTGTGAACTTACCCCACTTGGCTTTCCATTGATGCAAAGACGGCGCCCAGATGTGTGCATTTCTTAACCGGCGTTCAGTTCGGCCTGGTTCGTTGCTCACATGCCGAAAAAACTTTGTGTGCAGAGGCAAACTTTTGGCAAAATGTCTGTTCTTAAAACGAAAATCCGTGAGGCTGGCGTTTGTATGCCGATGTACCACTGTATAATCTTTCTTGCCCTGTAGCCAGTTTCTGCTACAATGAGATTCTGTACCTTCAGCTGCATAATGTACATAAATGCCTGTGATTCTCTATAACAAAGGATCTGCTACAGAAGCAAACCTAGCTCATGTATAGAAATCTAGAGCTGCAGAAATACAGTACATTACACCTCCCCACCACCACCACACACACACTGTGCATAAATTTGCTCTGGGACAGTACTCGGTTCATTCGTATTTAAAGGATCGCTTCTCACTAAGGGTGAAAATAGTTTTAAATTCTTGTCGAAGGTATGTAGCCAAAAGCTGAGGAGAATAAACATGGAGGTGATGGACAGTCCTGTGAATTTTGTAAATCCTGTATCTCTACAGAATAAATATGTCCACTTATTCTGTTTCATAATAGCTTCAGCTAACTAACTGTCCTCTGCAATTGATGTGCTCCCCGTGCCAGATGTACCCTGCTTGTGCCCTGGGATAGGCTCCAGGCCCCTTGTGATCCTATATACAGGATAAGCGGTACAGAAGATGAATGAATGAACTAGCTGTCCTGGGGCTGAATCCCAAAAGGCATACAATGGAAAGCTATTGCACTTTATAAGGTGTAGAATCCCTTGTTCCACACACCTAGTACAGTAATGCCATTATTCAGGGGTTGGAGAGGAATCTGGAATTCAGCCATATGTTAGACGCTAATAAGCTTTCCTAGCTTGTGCTAGCCATGAAGAGCGGTGAGGTGATAATGAACCTGTTCGCGTTGCTGGCTGAAGCTTCCGGATCCACGCATGCTCTTTACACTTAAACAAGTTAAGCTCCTTTAGAACATGTGCATTAATTCGAACCATCTGAAAGTTTCAGCAGTGGAAGCTGACTGAGAAACAGTAGCCCAACTTTTACACATTGTGCACCATCGAACTAGGCCACACCAGATTAACAGCTGTGCTCTTATTGGCTGTTTAATCGTGTGTAAAATATTCCGCACAAAAGATCCAGGGTCCAGCGAGTTGTAATACCAATATAGGAGGAATGAAGCAGAAAATGTTGAATTCTGGCTTTTGTCGATCCCACATGTAAGTACTTTGGGTAGATGAAAAGAAGCAAAGCAGAACAAAATACAATAGCAAGTTCCCCGGGATGAGCCGGCTTTATTACGGAATAACATGCGTCTATTGCTCTTGGCCTGATTGAAGTCTGAGTGGTGGGTACTTTTTTTCCCCCCACACTCCAGCATGCGCCTGGTAGACGCGAGAGTTCAGATGCTCGGCTTGATGAAAGCGTGAAGAAAGCCTGTTGATCTGGGGAGGTTTAACTTCAAAAGACGTGCAGCCCACACAGATACGCATTCACACACAAGCACACACATACATCACTGGCCTTAGGGAAGGGGGGTGATTTTGTTGCCAGTCTCTTCGTGCAGAAGTCTAATGCGTTACAGCATCAACAGTATCAGAAAGTGAATGTCAGGAAGGATTTGGATGATGGGGTTACTCTGAAAAACCTTAAAGTCTTGTTAGGATAACTGTCACAAGTTAAAGCTGGTTTAGACAGTTTGCGTTGACGGTAACTTCCTGAGGTGTCTGGAGAAAGCTGTTCAGCTGCTCTCTGGTAAGAGAGTACAAATGCATACGAACTGAATGTGATCACATTTTATGCACAACAGTTGTCAATTTACTTTCGAGAATATTTCCTCAATCTGATCGAAATCATTTGGATTGGAGATTTAAATAATGAGAATATAACTTATTTTGACATGTGCATGGTGGTTCTGCTTGCTGTGAAGCATTAAACTTTCAAGAAATATAACAGAAGAAGAAAAGGGTAGTCGGCGTAGTCACGTAGTGATACCTGCACCTAGAGGGTTAAAGGTTTGATTCCTGCTTTGAGATCTGAGTGCAGAAAAATTGCATGTTCTCCCATGCTTGGTGGGTTTCCTTTGGGTACTCTGGTTTCCTCACACAGTCCAAAAACATGCAGTGTTCCTTCGTCAGGCACAGACCCAGCGTATGAGTGTACGTACAGTTGGGAGAGATTTGTTCTCTCTGAGTTTATCCAATGTTGCCCCATGTGGGGAAGACATGCACAGAAACAAGATATTTATTCTGACAAGAGAGAAACGATCAGATTAAATGTTTACAATGCTAATGTTTACCTGTTGAACGGATTATCCAAGGTTTGCATCACCCCACTCATTCTGATTAAAAATTCATTCAGACTGGACTGGATCGGGTCAGACTGTCCGCAAGGAGGTGTTTACATGATGCAGTTTTATTCCCCTATATTTTGGTTATTAGTGGGATATTAAGGTTCATGTAAACACACCTAATGTTGACTTTGTCTGTCTTCTCAGCAAAGTTAACCAGTAATGCACTGTATTTTTTAAGGCAAAAATAAATATATTTTTATCTGTTCGCTTTTGGCTAGGATCTATTTAGTTTTGGGCTGAATCCTAAATTAAGTCATGTGCACTTTACAGGACACTACGCCGTTATATTCTATGTAAAGACTGAATAATAAAAAACACTACATAAAAAACAGCCTTTAACTTGATTTCACTGTGTGTGTTTGCAGAGCTTAAATAAACAACAACAACAAAAAACTTTTGATTATGCAGAATAAGAGAAAAGTTATAAAAGTAAAATCTCCCTTTATGTCCCTATATAATCCCTGCTACAATAATGCACTTATTCCGGTGTTTAACTAGTTCGTTATATTTTTATATTATTGTATAAGCTTTTCACATTGCCTGTTTGATGTCTGAAACACTGGCCTCCCAGGAACTCCTTTAATGGCCCAAACACGTGGAAATGGCTTGGAGTGAGGTCAGGACTGTATGTGAGATGTAGCAATAACTCCCAGCGAGTTCCTGTAATGTTCAAGTGGTGTTTGTGAGAAATTGTTTGTACATGACTGTATAGACTAGTTTGATGATTTTCAAGGATCAGGTCGTTTCTCTCACCAAACATTTCCAGTCTGTAACTTTATGTTTGTTATGCAGCTGCAAAACAATTCCTGAGCAGAAATTAATTAATGAATAAATCAAATGAATTCATTCAAATACTAAACCTTTTAAGTAAAAAAAAAAAAAAAAAAAAAATTGAAAAGGGGATTCGATTCCCGGGCAAGCTCAATTCCCGTCTCTGTGTGCATGGAGTTTGTATGTTCTCTATAGTACGTGCTTGGTGGGTTTCCTCCGGTTACTCCGGTTTCCTCCCACAGTCCAAAGATCTGCAGATTAGGTTGATTGGCGTTTCCAAATTGCCTGTAGAGTGTTTATGTGTATGTACTGTATGCCCTGCGATGGATTGCCACCCTGTCCAGGGTTTACCCCACCTAGGATTGGCTCGAGTGAGTGAGTGAGTGAGTGAGTGAGTGAGTGAGTGAGTGAGTGAGTGAGTGAGTGAGTGAGTGAGTGAGTGAGTGAGTGAGTGAGTGAGTGAGTGAGTGAGTGAGTGAGTGAGTGAGTGAGTGAGTGAGTGAGTGAGTGAGTGAGTGAGTGAGTGTTTACATGCATCAGAACACATTGGCATTAAAGCTAGACATGTGACCGTAAGCATGGCTGCCCACATCTGCACATGGTTTTCGTCATCACAGCTGTGCTTAATGTTGTCCACTTGTGACAGGATGACTCCAGACTGATGTTAATACCAGCTCGGCATGCCGTCTCGTTTACCTCGTCATTTCAGAACTGCATCTGAATCAATGTTCTTTTGTTTAGTTTTTTCTTTCTCAGCCGATGGGCTCTATAAGACTGTGGCCTACTGCCATGGCTTGTCTTTTTAATTAATCCTACCAAAGCACTGAGTTACTTCAGTGTAAATCTCTATAGACTGACAGCAAAAGCAGGTCTTTGCAAGGAAAAAAAAAAAAGCCACGTCACCGGAAACACCACGAACAGCAGTCCTGCTTTCTGGCTGCTTTCTAGCTACATGTGAAATGTTCAAAGCTGATCGTTCAGAGGGTGTTGATTAATTTTCTAAAAGCAGCTCTGACAGTGGACACTCTATATAATCTGATTATAAAAAAAATGTGTCACTGATGTGTAGTGACATTTTCTAGAAAGAGATGTCTATTATGCTTGGAAGGAGTCTCCAGTGTTAGTGGGTTGTAACAGGAAAGCTGTTACATTATGGCAGTGGAAAGCCTTGAAGATGGAGAGTTTTGCAATTTCTCACGAAAAAGAGAAAAAAAATTGGAATAACATAACACGACAAGCGATACTGGTACTTGTTATACAAACGTGCCACAAAATGAGATACAACTATAAATAGATAAAAAGTGTTGTGTTCTTTATTTAAAAAAACAAAAAAAATGCCATTATATTAAGAGAATAAGCTCTACGGGATGTGCTGTAATTGAAAAATAATCAACTTCACACCATCACACCATGGCTTGTTGATTATTTTGTTATAGCTGCGCAAACTGTCTTCTTATATAAAAAGCCAAATCTCATTATTTGAGTTTTTTTTTTCCAGGAATCTCTACGTACATCTCCGTTTGCTACAAAAGTGCTGATTTTTTTTCCCCCTCCTTCCAGTGAACGCATAAAACATCTGGATTAAATGATAAATAATTTAATTCTCATCAATGACACTTCGTGAAAAGGTACCAGCGGGTGCGGCGGAGTTCAGATTAGTTTTATCACCTTTTTTTTCGAACGGACGAGTACATTCACGCTCCATGCAGTCTTCTGCATTCTGGGTCATTGGCTCATCACAGATAATCTAAAAAAATAATAGGCGAAAGGCTTAGCTAAAATAACAGAACCAGTCCACTGTTTCAGGTATTTTTTTTTTATTTTATATTTTTTTATTCAGTGCTTCAGGTGCACAAACCTAAATAAATGCATAAATAAATAAAGCAACCATGAATAGATCAGTATCGAATAGGTTTTGAGCATTATAGAGGCATTAAAACACAAACATTTGCCTTTGAGTGAAAGCGACAAGCAGATTATTAGACGTTATTTTTTTTTCCACGGCCTTTGGAGTGTGATGAAAAATAAACGACGTTCATTATGATCCGGATCCCAGCCAAGCATATAAATAATGTAGAATTAATGTTTGAGCAGCGTGTCTCTTCAGCTGTAATGAGGGCAAAGTCTATGGGTCTATGCTGTGAATTATTAAAAAGCAGTGCAATTACAAAAATTACACTACATGCAACGGAAAGGCTATTAACACAGATTGCATTAGCACGCACCTTCGCTGATGGACTTCCAAACGTGTAATCTAGTTCCGCTCTCTGCTAAAGGGAGCTTCAGGATGCGAGACTTTTTTCTCTTCTGTTCTGGCTCAGGTGGCACCTGAGTTCCATTAATTTTTTTTTTTTTTTTTTCCCACTCATTTTCTGCTAAGGTGTGAGAGACCAATTAGAATCCTCGGGAGACTCCGTTACAAGACGCCAGAATGTCTTAAGATTTTTATTACACTGTAATGCAGAAGTTCCAAAAGAAATGATGTTTGCTTTAGCGATGTTTGCTTTACGCAGGCAGGCGGATTAAGTCTCCCTCTTCCTCATGTACACTCGCACATCCTCTGACGCAGCTTGGCATTATAAACGACTTAAATCCTGATGTTTTATGACCTGCATGAGGCTATTACTTTAATAGGACATTATTGATTTCCTATAGGGAGTACATCGGGATTAGTCATAGAAGTCAAAACGACCCTTCCAAGCACATTAAGTACAGCCACTTTCACCATCTGTTAAAAATAATTCAGAATAAAATCCACTGGCTGGATTTTTCTCTCTGGTCAGAGTACGGCATGTTCATTATTTATTGCTTTTTTTACTTGTTTAATGATATGAAAATTTTAATTTAAAATACAAGTGCATTCAAATCAAACCAGGATTTGTAAACTTTGTACTTTTTTGTGAATGAAGAAATAAAACCATTGACATTTAAAGATCTCAAGCACAGCATGGTGATGAGACTCTTAGCAGCAGTAAAGCATTTAAATGGTGCATAAGTTTTAAAGAATCAGGGCCAAAGTGGCTCGCAGCTCACTGGAACACCTAATCCTTGTAGAAGAGAAACATCTGTGTGTGTGTGAACTGTGCACACAATCATTCACAAAGACTACAGACTGATCATCATCATCTATACCGCTTTATCCTGTCTACGGGGTTGTGATGGGGCCTGGAGCCTATCACAGGGGCATGAGGTGGGGTACACCCTGGACCCTGGTGACAATTCATCCCAGGAACACACACACACTCACGCTACAGACTATTTGGGAATGGAGGAAACCCACCAAGCATGGGGAGAACAAGTAAACTCCATACAGACCTGAGGTGGGAAACGAACCCGGAAGCTGGAGGTGCCACGCAACAGTGCTAATCACTGCACCAACTACTTTTTACCTTGTTGCTATCCAAGCCCTGGTGAATCACCTAGTGAAGTGCATTAGTGTAACTGTCTTGTGTAATTCTGCACAAGCAAAAGTCCTAGTTTGACCTGAACGGCCTCACAAATTTAAGCATATAGAATATGAAGGTTTACAAATATATATATATATATATATATATATATATATATATATATATATATATATATATATATATATATATAATGTATAATATGTACCGTATTTTTGTCTTTGCTTGTTTTTTCATTATTTCAGATTATTCCGCAGTGAGTGATCTTTACTGACCCAGATGTTTATCAGCAACTAGCTGATGTACTGTAGGAGGAAGAGAGTAGATAAAAGTTTTCCATTACTTCTGATAATATCGATTACACGCTTTTTAAATATAGCAAGTGATTATTAAATTCAAGAGAAAAAAATAAAGAGGCTGCCGAGGAACTGACTTGCTTTCCAGCATTAAATTTACCAACTGTAGATAAAATGTAATGTATGCTTTGTACTTTATTATTCAATTTAAACCAATGTAATCACTGGCAGATTTAGACTAAACTGGGACATAATCGAATCAAATGATAATTGGAAAATAATCACCTCTAGGGTTCTAATGTTATCAAAAAAAATAAATAAATTGATCATTTTTTCTGTAACATTTTGCCCTATTGTGTTTTATCCTTCACATAACAAGCCACATGACTCTAATCTCATTGTGTAATAAAAGACCACTGCTCTTTTAAGGTTATTTTTTGTTTGTTTAACCTTTTATTTTACATAGATTTATCTCCAGTGTGAAATTAACAAACAGGCGTGCACCCGGATGTGTATCAGTGATTATTGCACAGCCAGCAGGAAGAAGAGAATAGATTAAAGATCACTGTGCGTGATGTACTGCTATGATGAATCACTATTTACCTAAAAAAAAAAAAAAAAAGCAAGAGGATGGTAAAGAAGGAAAACATGGCCGGTGAAAATGGAGTGCATGGAGATGTGTACAGTACATGGAGTTGCATGTTCTCCTTGTGCTTGGTTGGTTTCCTCCGGGTACTCTGGTTTCCTCCCACAGTCCAAAAACATGCAAATTAGGCTAATTGATGTTTCTAAACTGCCCGTAGTGTGTGAATCAGTATGTGTGTCCTTTCAAATAGATTGGCACCCCATCCAATGTGTACCCCGCCTCGTGCCCTAACTCTCCTGGAATAGGCCCAGGCCCTGCGACCCCGTATTCATCATAAGGTGGTATATACCATAAATAAGTGAGGCTTCTAGTTCGCTGTGTGTCTGGTTAAAAATGTCTACCCTAGATAAACATTTTTTTCCATATTTCAATTCATACTTGAATAGATTTCTAGCTTTTGTATGATGAAACAACACGAAACAATTATAAATGGTTTAATTTCGAAACAAATGTTGTAAAACAAAGGTGGTAAAAGTATAAGAAATGGATTATCTGTGCACAGAAAGTGACCTGAAAGGATGTGATGTGTAAGGACTGTCTGATCATGGATGATCTCTTTGTCTCTGGAGGATATTTAGTATCTAGTCTGGTCTGGTTTGGTCAAATCTTGTAATTAAAAGCACACACTTCTTGGTGTTCAAGTTTACATTTATGTTATCATCCCCTCTTATCGGAAAGAAACATATAGAGCAGGTAGGGAGCCTAAAGAAGAGTAAGACAGAGGACATTACATAACAATTAAAATAACCTGTTTATGTGTGACTGAGTTCTAATATGCAGGTTCTTAGGATCATGTCCCATTGGATAGAAATAAAAATGAATAGAAATGAGGTGACTTGATTTATTTATGTACACGCTTATGACCCAGACCTATAGGTTTCATGGAACTGAAAGATGCATGAAAGATGATAAATGCAGTAATGTGCATGGCAAAAGATAATGTGTAATTGATCTCTCTGAGATTACGGCATGCACATACACACACACACACACACACACACATGCACACGCACACACACACAACTGTCAGAAATCCCCAGCGTATGGCTCTAGTGAGGCCAGTAACATTAAGAAGTGTTTAGCTTTTTGTTGTTTAAATAGCTTTTTATAGAGTATTAGTTTCACTGTACCTAAAGGTTTTATACCACATAACTCATATATTTTTATAAATTAGTGCTTTAGAATGTATTAAATCTTTTGTGAAGGGTGTGTAGGTTTTCTTGCTGTGAGTTTAATTACTGTTGTTTAGCGAATGAATAAAAGAAGAAATTTCATTTATAGTTGTATTTATTTAATGTAATAAAGCTTTAAAATATCAGTAATGGAAGATAATTTTAAGCTAACAGTTAGTTACGTTACAGTATGAAGTCATTAAATTGAATTGACCAGAATACCTACAAATAAACCCTAAATAATTAAATGCTAAATAAATGACCTAAAATTTATTATTATCTATGAATACTGAATAGTCCATAAATTTTGTTTAGTGAAGGAAAATCAAAATTCAAAAATAGTAGCTTATACAAAAAGTAGCTTCCAAAACATTTTTTTTTTTTTTTTTTTGCATCTTAAAAAAACTGAGCCTTAAAACTTCCAGAATTGCTTAACAAATATTTATACAACAGTACTATTTCTTAATTCTTAAATCTATCATCTTTTCCACAGTAGCAGACCTGACAGTAGCTCTGGTTGTGAGGTTTGTGAGGCTTTAATATATTACCATTATCGATTTTATATTATATAATTTTACATTATTCTATAGTTACTGATTGATGTTTCCAAATTGCCTGTAGTGTGTTAAGTAAGTGTGTGAGTATGTGTGTGCTTGTGGCTTGCGATAGATCTGTATCTAGGGAGTGCCCCACCCGTGTACCCTGAGATAGGCTCCAGGCTATCCGTACTCATGAACAGTTTAAGTGTACAGAATGAGTAATGGAAGGAGTCTCCGGTTTTAGAACTTTGTAAAAGTCAGAGGTAAAGATACAGTATAAATTTATTTATACTGAGATTTTGAGGTCTCAGGGTTTGTAGCCATCTGTGTTTTAGTTTGATTAATTTCAAAAGAATACGAAAGAGATGACAAGGCAGACTTCAGAACATCCTGATTCCTCTTAACCACATTTATTATATTCCTACCATATATATATATATATAATGTGGCGTGGGCGGGGTTTCGGGTAATAACCATCATGCTTTGCGGGAGGGACTGTTTATGTGTTCACCGTGTTGGGGAAAGGTGTTTGGTTTAGTGGCTTCAGCCAGGGTATGTGTGATAGGGTGTTCTTCTTAAGCTGTCTCATGTGTTTGTGTTGTGAGATTGTGTGCTTAAATAAAATACTCCCAGCCATTTGCATTGGGCAGCAATATAAGCTCGCTCGTCTCTCCACCATCCTTTCAGGCGATAAAAACGCCACAATATATATATATATATATATATATATAGTAGAGCTATAGCTACTCTAGCTATGTTACATTGTGTTACAGTACTGTGGAACTGTCTTGCTCCACCACTCATTTCTTCATATTTTGCTTCGAAAGAGCTAGACTTTCTTGTATTATTAATCTAGTCTTGAGGAATAGTTCTCCACACTTACTGAAGCATTTTTATTGACTCTCATTTTTGGCAAGTTTTTGTCTCACGTTTTCAGTTCAGTCCCTGTACGTACAGTACCTGAGCACTTTCAGAGGAATGATTTTTGTCTGTTAAGCCACACAGTGACTTATGAATCTCTCAATCATAAAAAAATCGTCATGAAACCAGTGAGAAACAGGTGAAAATGATGACAGATGATCAGGCCGGTGATTGCTTATTTCGTTTAATAGGAAGAAATAAGGCAGGCTCAAGGCTTTTGCACATTACTGTATGTTACACTGTCTTATGTCATGTAGGAATTCTTTATGACGAAAAAAAAATGTTTGTACATGATAACGTTAATACAAGGTGGTTATGTGATTAACACCATTGGAACAGAAGTCATGGCCTGTCTCATGATGGACCCTGGACAGTAGTTCGGCTATCACTGCTTGTAGGTTCTCAAATTTTTCAGCAAGCACTTTGAGGCACAGAGCAGCCATCTTGTATCCTCTTTGGCATTTGATCACTATGACGTCTTTATCGATTGCCCTCCTCTTTTCTTAATGTTCAGTGCCATTCAGTAATTCTGATGAATGGGGATCATTAAGGTCATCAATATGTGCAGGCGTGTAAAAGTTCAGCTAATTACAATGATGGTATGGGCATGGGTGCGGTCTTGGGTGTTTGCTGGTTTAAATAACGCAATTTTTCTCCGCATGCACGTTCGCAATACTTGTGCTTGGCGACTCACGTGAACTGCAGCTATTGCACTTGAGCAACTTAATTAGTGACCCGAGAGTGATGAGACGCTCTCTATATCACCGCGCTTAATGAATATTCATGCTGGGATAGTTAATTATGAATATAATTAGGGAGCAGAGACCCTGAAATAGAGTTTGTGTTTACTTCTGCCATTAATTATTGTCCTTTTTGGAAGCAGCTTGTTAGTCTAAGTTCACATTTAAAAATGAGGTTATCATTGCAGAGTGCTAAAATCCAGACTTGGATCCATTTTTTTCTCTCTCTCTCTTTCTCTCTTTCTCGGTTATTAGATTAGGCCTCCAGTAGTGAAAAATGCTTCCCCGGTAAATGGATGTCATTTATTAGTTTGACAGTCAGCAAATGATGACTGCTGCCATTAATCAACCAGAGACTGAAAAAAAATGGGAGGAATATGGGAGAAAAATGGACGATGTTCATCATGTGTCTATTCTGAAAATGTACAGGATCTTTTAATGGCACGGCAGTGCATCAGGTCTGTTGGGACATTTTATATAGTGATCCATGGTAGAACTGGATCCTTAAGAGTAAAAGTTCCTCTCTGTATAGTCATTTGGAATACATTTAACAAAAAGGCATAAAATCTGGCTTAAAGGGATTTTTTGAAATCAAGAAGTTTTTTTTTTTTTTTTTTTTTTTAAGTCTGGCATAAATCAAAATTGCATGTAATTTGTTTAGTGTTAATTCAGTGCAGCTCAGTTTAGATATAAGGCAGAGTTGTGGGGGGAAAAGAAAATATATATTATATAAATTATATATAAATATTTAATATATGTAAATACATTACAATAGGTCTTGATTGTTGTAATTTTATATATAAGGTTGGTTGGAAAACCTTTTTATAATGTTCAAAGGCTGGACTTTAAATGGCTGGACAAATAGTTTTGTTTTTTATATTTTAGTTTTTAGTGCAGTACTTTAAAAAGGGGGACATGAGAAGGGTCTCACAACTGTCCTTCGATAATTATGGTTTCTAAAAACTAGCAATCTTTTTCTACCTCGAATCTAATGTCAGATCCAGACACCTGGACTCTATCACACACTCACACACTCCATAGTACTCAAGGACACTGATTTGGTGTGATGTAAATGCTCTGTTTTAACCAGTCATTACCAAGCACTTTGTTTCTCTGATTGCTTTAGAGTAGTTTGACCCTGTGCCTGTTTAACCAATTCCTGACTCTTACCTGCCCCAGTCTGTTTTAACATGCAGTCCTGTCCCTTGCCAGTATTCTGACTTTGATTTTTGATACCTGTCTTTGTCTCTTTGCATTGCTATTGAAGTCCTGCTCATCTACTCTTATATCTACCAGCATATCGCTGACATCCTACTGTTTCAGGGTTTTAGACAGGAACCTTAGGGGTTTATTACCAATGATCAATGATCAGTAGAATCCTTTAGAGTGCAGGACTTCAAGAACGGTCCTCTGGGGGTTTTCAAAGCTTCTTTTGTAGATCTTTGCCCTGTTTTAACACTGCAACATTTTTTTTATTATTTACTATGATATTTTTACCATCTCTAACGCGCTGCTGACTTTACGAAGAGTTTGCATTTCGGACTTCTGACTAAAAATAATATACAGTTACATATACTCTTTAAAATAAAACAAAAAAACTAAAAACTTATTATATAATATTTAAAGTATGGCCCCTTTAAGAAAACTCATAAAACTAAACAAAGAACAAATTTTTCAGTCGCTTGAACAACACTGTATAAAAAGAAGTTCTTCAAAGAAGCTAAAATAAGGGGGAATTTTTTTTTCTACTATGCAATTCTTCTTAAGATCAATTTATGATTAATATATGATTAATAGGGCAACGGTGTCTCAGACAGTTAAAGCTTTGGGTTACTGATTGGAGGGTCGGGGGTTTAATTCTCACCAGTGCTGGGTCACCTCTGTTGGGTCCTCGGGCAAGAGCCTTCACCCTACCCCCATACAACCCTGTCATTGCATGTACAGCCAGTCCCATGGGAAGGTTGCGACAGGACAGGCATCTGGTGTAAAATCTGCGCCAGATCATATGGAGGGATCAAATGATCCATTGTGGCGACACTTATAACAAAAATGACAAATCCAGAGGGAAAAAAGAGATAAAGAACCATAACTAGATGTTATTACTCGTTACATTGTATATAAAGTTACATTGTATAACTTTGGCTGTCTATTAATTTCACTTTCATTGGCCTTGTGATGGACCAGCACCCAGTGTACTGTACCAGGGATAAAGCTGCTACTGAAGATGAATAAATGCTTAAATGAATAAATGATTAGTACTGCTATTGATTTTTCTTTTTCTTTATGTAAACCCTGACACTCAGTAAGCGCTGGCACAAGCTTTCACAGCTGCTTTTACATATTGTCCTGTCAAGTGTAAACCAACTAAAGATTGCTATTTGTTTCAGAATGAATATTCATATTGTAATACTTGCTGGAAACTCATTCCTGATTTATCTGGTCTATTGACACCAAAGCTTCAGAGATCTTGCATTAAGTCGTTTACAAGGTCACGTGTGGACGTCTAAACAGAGATACAGTATTTTAAGAATATGCCGTGTTATGACATAGCAGTTGATGATCTGCTCTAAATTATAATGGCTTTGGTCACTAGGCATGACTATTGGAAGAATTTAATCGCCGATGCCTTAAGCTGTTATGCTAATTAGCGATGTGACATACTGTAGTGAGATACTTTTAAAAAACAAAAGTGCTAAAGTAGTAGAGCGTTACTTTGGGAAACGTTTCCTCTGCAGAGAACAAATCATGCGTGTTTTGTTCATTTTTTTGTGTTGAAGGGGCTTTAGTGGATAAGGCATTGAGAATTCCCACCCAGTTTGTGTGTATGTGAATAAGCTTTGGGACTTTCCCAGGGCTTAAGAGTACAGCGAACCCAGGGGTCTTAGTAGGGTCTCCAATGGACAAGATTAGTTTACATGCTTTTTACAAGTTTAATGCACTCAATGTGTTCTGTTAAGGGAGAACCCTGATAACACTAGTGTTTGTTTATCCTATACATAAAAATGGACATTCATTTCTCATTTCTAACTGATGTTAGCCTTTTTGTTAGATGTGCTTTTAAAGAAAAATCTTGGGGTCAGGAGGTTTATATATATATATATATATATATATATATATATATATATATATATATATGTGCCAACGATTAGGACAATGACAATTCAGCCCCTGCTAGAGTGCGAGAGGATGAGCCACCCAGTCTATGGAATATACTTCTGAAATGGATTAAATGCACTATGCAAGACGAATACATTAAATGTTGTCAACTATTGTCTGCACACTGTCTAGCGCATACTAATAGCAAATGCACGCAACACGAAAAAACAGTTTCCCATTTGGATGCGCAGCTCATCTTTTAGATGTTTGATTAAAATGTATGCGGAAAGCAAGCCGTCTGCGGTCTAACCCAACATGTTTGTTTCTTCTTACATAAGAGGGCTGTTACATGTTTAGTCTGTTAGTCTGTTTGTGTCGAACCCTGTTTTGTGTCGTCGTCGTCACCTCTTTGATGTGATTCATTTATGCAGGTGAAAACACAGCAATCGTATTTGTTGCGCGGAACGCAGCAGTTGGTCTAATGTGGTTTGATCGCAGTGAGAAAACAATTCGACCCTGAATTGACCCGAATGCAGGAAGTGAACCGAACAGACCGTGTATTTCGGGTGGCATGGAGCATTTTTCATAGATGTGAACTGCTGAACAGAGCCTCGAGGTGCAAACTGAGGTAAAGGACAGAACTACAGCGCTGTAGCAATGTCATGTTTTATGTTCGAGATATTTGGACCAATATATAAATTCCCTACACACCCCTTAGCCATTTTTTTTTCTTTTTTAGGTTTGTTAAAATTATGTGCAGTCTGAAACCTACGCGAAACAAAAGTATCAGTTTTACTAGGAGACAGAGGCTATACACAGACTAATAGGTGTTAAAGTGGCCTGGGGCGCTGCTGAGTTCAGTTTGACTTTCAGAAACTTTAGACATTTTGTTTTATACTTTTATGCTATACTTTATATTTCATTTGTCTGACACAGCAGTAAAATGTCCGACCTATCATTTGGGGAGTCATTGTGAGTTCAAATCCCGGATGATGCTGTAGTCTCACGCAGTTGATTGGCTGGGCTCTCTTAGAGGGGTGGGATGGAAGGCACTTAGCTCTTTGATATCAATAACAGTCCTACAACCAATCACGGGCATCTGTGAGCTCACAAAAGCAGAAAGTGCGGATAGCGCTGTCCTCAGAGTGTGTTACGCCGGTTCGAAAAAAAGTTGCAGTTAGTGGCATCATGTGGCACGTTAATACTATGCCCTCCCTGGTTGGTTGTTGTAGCCTCTGATGAAAAATAATACTATACCTACTTTTTGATACTCATATTGGTCATGGTTGTTTAAGAGCTGCTCTTAAACAATGCTCTCCTGCACATAAGATCAATACCTGTATGATAATCCCTTACTCATGGCCATGTCCAATTTAATCCCATTTATTACTTAACGTGCGTGTACACACAGCTTGCTGTGATCCAGGAGTCGATGTGTTGCACCAGGTGATATACACGTACCGTAGAAGTTCATTTTTTTAAAGACCTCTACGGACGATGAACTATGAATGAAAAATCGAGCCGAAATAGGAGTGTCATGCATATTTCATGAAAAAAGGAAGCCTGCTGTTTGTTTTTTTATCTCCTGACACACTCATACTGACAGTAATAGCTCAGAAAGGCGCAGATGCCTATTCTGAATGGCGATCTTGTCGTTCATAAAGAATGGATGACCACAACAAGCAATATGAAAAAAAATTGTGAATCAAAAGGATTTATTTCCCACCCTTAAGGCTTAGAATGCATTTTTACTAGAGCTTACACCAAGCCTTTGAAACTAGAACAGAATAATAAGTGCCATGCGGTGAGACTTGGGTTTACTTAACATATTGAAAGTTTAACTGAAACATTTGTGGTGAGAGCTTGGCTCTCATATTTGAGACTAATTGTTTGAGGACATCATACCTATCATTTATATAAGACTGGTTTGTTTAGTTCTGTCGTAACCATGGTGACGCTCTCCTGAGAGGTTGATCAGGTGTAGATGTAGATAATAAAATATGTCTGTCATTGTAAGAGATGCCATTGGGACATTCTTCATGAGTCTGTCCTAGATAATGAGTCATGGTTCAGGTTGGATATCAGCAATCCTAACAGAGACAATGGAGAAATCTTAATAAAGAATGAGTGGAGCATAATTCTGTAGACTAAAAACTTATAATAGGTGTAAAAGAAGAAGAAGTAAATTTTACTTACATTTACTTTAGAGGTCCAAGCGACAACTATTCCAAAGCTGTATTTGAATTTTTGTAGGCCGAAAATTTTAGACAAAATTGTGGCTTTATGGGCCAATTCCTCATGCCCTCCCCCACCCGGATATGGGATGCTATTATTTTGTAAGGATTAGAACAGAAGATTTTCCAAAAGGCTATGTGTGGGTAGTGGTGGCCTAGCGTCGTGGCTCAGTGGTAGGATTCTCGCCTGCCATGTGGAAGGCCCAGGTTCAACTCCCACCCAATGCCCAAGCTCCAGCCCCTGGATACAGCCTGGATAAAATGGAAAGAGTTGTGTCAGGAAGGGCATCTGGCGTAAAACCTGTTCCAAGTTGTGTATGGATCAGATGGTCCATGAAGGACGCCCTAAAAGACAAACAACAACTGGAAGACTGTAACAATTTATATGACACCAAAGAGTCGTGTCTCCTTCTTCTTTTTGGTTTACTGTGACATTTACAATTTGAAGCATTTAGCTCTGACTGATTCTATCATGAGAAATTTGCATAGCATCACCTCCTTTTGAAAACTAGTGGATTTATTTGGATTTTTATTTATTTATTTATTTCATTTTAAAAAATTGTCACAACGTTGGTCTCAAATTACTCAGTCTGACAATCTAAATGGGATTAATTATTAAAAACATGTTGACATTTAGGAGAAGTTGGGCAGAGCTTATTTAACTGAAACAGCTGTAATTCCCGACGGATTGCATGGATTTACACAAAATGTAATAAACAAGATGCTGACAAGATTCAAAAGAATGACTGATGAGATCGGGGTAAAGTTAAATCCAAATAACAATTTCTGAGGAGCAGTAAATCTGTGTGAGCTGGAATGTTGTGTATTGCATATTTGTACTAAACATTCAATAGATTTCTAATGGAGAAATGATTACTCTAGCAATATGGCCTCCATCTGCCAATTAACTTTCAGGAGTGAATTTAGGATGTCAGACTTTAAAAATGATAATTGAGCCCATTTAAAAATAAATAAATGAAACTTGATGAAAATGTATTTATATGTGTGTGCTATGCAACTTGCCACATGGTGGCCACTTGTGTGTATGATTTGACCGCTCTCATTATTATTATTATTATTATTATTATTATTATTATTATATTTATTATTATTATTATTATATATTATTATTATTATTATTATTATCATCATCATTATTATCATTATTATTATTATTATTATTATTTTAAATCACCATCCTTGGGTGTACTGCAATCTGCTGTCTTTTACATTATGATACCACAGACAGTAAGACAAATGATATCTCATTGTTATTTATACTTGAAATTCAATTGAAATTGAATGACAACTCACAACTGGAGAATAAGTTTGTGACTCTAGTCTAAGACACGTTTCCTTTAAGCATAAAGAAACGTATTCTTCTGTCTTTCCAGGCTTACAATAGTCTCTGCATACCTGGGTCTCAATTTCCTTTCTTATTTTACAATTTCTTAAAGTCTAAACAGAGTGCAAAATGGTGTAGTTATTCCTTCTTTACTTACCACTCAGTGATATCTGAGGGCTGGAAAGATTTCTTGCTTTCTTGTTCATTGTGCTGATCCTTTAAACATCTCAGTGGATCAATAAAATATTCTTCAAGGCAATGCTTTCCAAGAAAATTACCCTTTAGCCATCTCTTAGCTAGGCTGCATTGACAATCGAAGACATTACACAATAAGCAACATTCACACCCCAATTGTACAATCATTCTACTCAACAAATAAACTAAACAAAACAAGACAACATACTTCATACTGTATGTAGTAATCAGGTATTTCATATTATATTTGATATCATTTTCAACTCCTCTCAGAACACTCACTCACACACTCATCTTCTATACCGCTTTATCCTGTATTCAGGGTCGTGAGGGCCTTGAGCCTATCCCTCGAGGCGGGGTACACCCTGGACAGGGTCCCAACCCATCGCAGGGCTCACACACATACACTCACTCACACACTACAGGCAATTTGGAAATCCTTTAGAACATTTTTTGAAAAACATCATTAATTTGTTAAAGAGATATAAGAGGGATTTTTAAGAGCATTTTATTCTTATTAATGTTTATAATAACTTTCTTCGAGGTGCCTCATTGACACACTTCTCCCAAATTAACATAAGAATATTTTAGTTTAATAGCCACCAAGGACTCCAAACTATACAGTATGCTGAAAATATATAAGTGAATCATATTTGTAGCTCAGTTATGTAAAAGATGTCCTGTTTTTGTATTATCAAGTTGGTGCTGAGGGGCATCAAGTCGCTTGAAAAATGATGCATAATTTTTAGTTTTTACCTTTTTACTCAAGGTCAAGAAAAATGTTCTGGAAATCAATTGTTTCTTCCATCTGCTTGTTATTATCTGACCTGATACTGATCTGGGTCACCTGAATTTGAACCCAAATGAACTACTGTTCAGAAAATTTCCCTGAGGAAAGATATGATATTGAAGAAAAAGACAAAAAGTAGAGGTTATTATTACTGTTGCTGGTTATTATTACCGCTCCTTCTGTGCTGAGATTGGGTTGGTTTGTAGAGGTTCAGATGTTCTCCCTGTGTTTGCATGGATTTATCCCAACAGGGCAGTTGGTGCATTGGTTACTATATATTTTGTGGAAGTGGAGCCTTGCGATGGATTGGTGTCTGAGACACTGAAATCTTGACCAAAATAAGGCATTAACTGACTGTATATGAATTAATTAATTGATTGAGCAATCAACTGAAGTCTATTTTGCATGTATGGGCTGATAAACAAAATATAATATATATGATGCTGGTCATGTCCTGTTAAATACAACATGTTGGGGAAACCGGGGTATCTTTCATGAAAAGATCCATGTGTGTTGACCTGAAATAATATGCGAAAGTGTTGAGCCAGACTTTCTTGTATTTTTTTTTATGTAGTCTTGAATGACTTTCTTGGCTTGGCTCTCTTTTTTTTGGGGGGGGGAGAGGGGTGGTTAAAGGAGAAATGTTTTTGGTGTTGTACAGTAACCTACAGTATGAATTATTCAAGCATTAAAAACAAACAAACTGAATGCTGAGTGGTTGGAACAGACGAGCGGGGAAATGAGGTTGCTGCAGCCAGTTTTTGAATTGTATCTTTATGCACTTTGCAGCCTGTTGCTGTAAAACTATTTTTCCAACTCTTTTCATTTAACCTGCATAATTGAATAAAATGTTATATTTAAAAATGTATGGTAATGTGTGACAGAGTGACAGAGTTTATTCCGGGCTGCTTTCCATAAGGCCCTGCTAATGGCGGGATGTGTGGAGAAGGCACTGGGCAGTCTGGCCTTGGGCGAAGATTGGACTAGCTACTGTGCAGTCTCCTAATCCCATTAATTATTACACACAGTCATTATACTGTGTATAGAGAGACATAATCCCACTGAGAGACTCAATCCTTTTAGGAGGATGACCAGAGGGGAGATATGGAGAGCACCACAAACAAACAAATGCTTTCACTTTATTTGATGTTTTATTCATTTTTGTTTTACCTAGATAAGCTTCTTTAAAGAAAATTATTCTGTATCAGACACTACAACAGCCTGTAGCATGTAGAAATATCCTTGAAATGGTTTTACATTATTTAGTACCTGCCCATGGAAAGTGAGTATTTTGAAATAGTACGACATTTAGTGAAAAATGAATTCATGCATGAGAAAGAAACGTAAGATAGCTTACTATTAAAATTGCAACCGCAATGCTCTTTCACGGTTAGCAAACAATATTAGTTAGTATCTGCAAAGGAAATCATTTTTTTTTATTGCCGAAACTTGCGTCTGTACACTGTTTTTCCTCCTCTCTCTCTCTCTCTCTCTCTTTCTCTCACTCTCTCATTCTTTTTCTTTTTTTCTTTTAAATTGTGTTTTCCAATTTGTAAATGGACCAGATGTCTGAGAGTGAATCTGACCGATTCTCTGGAGATGGAAGCACACTGTCTGCGGAGGCCTGGTGATTTGTCCTCATTGCAGACGTCACTGGCATTAGTAGAGACAGAGGCTTGTGTGTCTAGCCCATAAGCCCTAAAAGCCTAATGTGAAATTGCATATTTTCCCCAAATCACTGTCCATGCTGTAATCCGTGGTCACCACTGAGTGCAGTGCAAGGGTGCAGTTTGTATGGCAGTGAATGGCTCAGAGTGTGGGATAATACAGTGGCAGCTTTGGTTAGGACATTCACTGGTGTCAGGGTTGTCTGCTTGTTTATATCCTTCAGCTTGGTTTGGTTTGTCCTTTAAATGAATCTGGTTTATAACTTGTTTGACACCAAAAAGAGACATTTTGCGTAATTAAGCTTTAGCAAAACACCTCTTTATCACTTTTAGATAGGTATTGTGTTATTCTTGTGTAATTTTTATAGTTATTAATTGGTTCTGTGGCTGGCTATGGAATGTCATTGTGGTCCAGACTTGGATAGTCTACACCAGGCATTAATGGGGACCCAATGGCAGTGCCTACTCTAGCCACAAAGGGTATGTTTCTCTATTTGCCTCCACAACACTGCATCAATTTGAAGAAGGTTGAAGAATGTCCTTTTTCCACACTTGTCCTGGGAGACAGAGATAAACATGATAACCCTTTGGGCAATCATACCTTCTTGAGCTGGACATGACCCCACCATTGATTTCATCCTTGTGGAACTGGTGCTATTGTGGAAAGAACATGGCCCCAAACGCAGCTGCAAAGTGCCATAATCAATTCCTCACTCCCCTCTTTACCCTGCTTCCTAAATTCAATATTCAGTTACAGCTGCTGGATGTCATAGTGCTGGAGGCAATCTGTCTCATTTTACCCTCGCCTAGCATTCCAGCTGACTGTTATTCTAACCCTTTAGGACTCACTTGCTTTCTTTTTTTGGTTGCTTTCAACATTTTCTAGTTGTTTGTGGAAAAGATGTTCTTGACTCAGGTCATGGAGTACCCACAGTTCTTCCCATCTCAGTGTCTTTCCTAGGCTAATGAGCTAACTAGGACCCCTGCCTGAATTTAGGTAGGAAGGGAAGGGTTACAGCAGGGACAAGGGTTGGACAGGGGGTAATACAAGACCAGAGTTGGCAAGCAGCACCTTAACCCTTACCCATGAATGAAGTAAAAAAAAAATAAAACAATAATTTGTATGAACACCTACCATGATTTGTAGTTGACGCAAATTGGTTCCAATCGTCCACTGTTTTTTACTTGGGTACTGAGAGATCATTTATGCTTTCTTTGAGAGCAGAAAACCAAGCTCCCATGAATCTCCTTCTGGGATTATTGGCTTTCGAATCAGAAACATTAACCTACCTCATATTTCCGAGGGAAGGCTGTTGGTGAGATGGCAAATGCTATAAAGGAACCTCTCAGCTTGACTTGTCATTTTAATCTCATAGAAAATTAGGCTGAAATCAGAGAGCGCATTTCATCCACAAAATAACTATGTCCACCGTGTTTGCTTAACATGTCATATGAGTTGCCATACACTTATTTCAGTTGCTCTCGTATCAATCTTTCCTCTGGTAACTGCAGCTTGTTGTGATGGAGGAGCACAGTGACATTTTGGACAGCTCTCATATTTGAAACCAACTGGAGGAACCTGCTGAAGTATTAAAAACTCATTCCCACAGGTCAGATGACCTAGCACACTCAGACGAATTGGAATTCTGGATGAAATCGAAGCATTCCTTCTCAAAGGGGAAACAGCCATCCGTCTTCAGCTTGAGAAATGAAGCTGTGACACATTATATGCTAGAAATCAGCTTGCCCAGGACCCTGTTCACACTGCAGGTGTATAAGTTGACCCACCGTAGCCGGTTCATTGGAACGACGTGTTCCTGCTACACCTTTTCTACTGCAGGAATTTCACTATGCTTTCAGTTTGAGTGCCAAAATCCAGACATATTTTAGACTAATCCCCTTGATGGGACTTCTAATCCACAGTTTAAACCCTAAACTTTCTAAGGATCTGCTGCATTTGGCAGACAGCCACTGAATTAGTAGCAAATACTGAATTGTCTTTGAAGTTATTGTATACATGTTTTAAGGGATATTATAGCATGTTTACCTAGGAGACGACATATTCCTACCCAAGCTTAGCCTCTTCTAATATATCCACTGATGTGTTGTGTCAGGATGAAAACAGGCCCTTGTTCACTGCTTTCTAAAAGTGCCCATGTGGCATTAAACTGCAATTGCATTTGGGCCTGCCACGCCAGATTACCTTGGCATTTTAAGTCATGTCTTGGGACTGGGCTGGCCTTTTGATTTTCAGCTCAATTACTCCTGCTGCTAAGATAATAAGGGAGCAACAGCGGCAATGTACACAACTTTTAGTGCCCTGCAGCTGAGTTTGTGAGCCCTGTTACCTGCAGTCAGGACTCATGCACAAACTGCATGAAAATATTTAACCTCAGGTCTGATTTCCACAGAATTAAAGAAGCATTTCCTTGACTTTACAAGAGCGAATTCTTGACTGATTGGAAACAATAGAGACTGGTCTGAAGCAGGAGAACCAACGCGGTCAGCAAGGAGGGGAAACCCCCACAAATCTATGCCCTGCTTAGGCTGTTGCCCTCCTCCTTCCTCTGAGCCCTAATAGCTGGGAAGGCTATGCGACAAAGGGAACAAACAGGCATGTAATGCTGCCGGTTCTTGCGAATGACACGGGGGACAGGAATGCAGAGGTGGGGGGATGCTGGGAGCCGGAGTCCACTGTCAGATTAAAGCCATTAGCATGACTGTGGAATGACAGGGAGCTCCGCCGACACAATGGCCTTCATTTATCCCCTGCCACTCTGTGTAATATTAGAGCCACAGCACCAGAGACTGGGCAAGATACCTCCCAGAGCTACACTCAAGCATGCTTTCACATTTAGTGTGTGAACCACCAACAAGCGATTTTATTTGAAGAAAAGAATAATCGCTAAACCTGTTTTGGTTTTCTTTAATGTTTTTCTAACTCACAACTAAGTAATCTGATATTAAATGAAATCTGTGAGATGACAGAACTGGCAAGATCTAAGAGCTGCAACTTGACGCTTGGGGTATTTGTTGCTGCCCGTCCTTTGAAGCATGTCTAAATTCCCACTAACAGAAAATTATTAAGGATTCAATTGACACCAGGTTTCTTTGCCATACCTTCTAATCATGCAATTATTTCTGGGAAATGGAAAGATATACTGTATGCCGACATTCAGTGATCAAAGTGTGGCATTTGACTCTCTGCTTAAGCTGTTTGAAACTACTGACACTTGTCCTGGTGTTCTTGATTAATGACACATCTGTTCAGATCAACTTTACACAAAGATACCTTTGTCTTTTGCCTTAAGCATGCATTCTACTGGATCCTTGAATTATGGCTGGGATGGATATGAAAAATTCATGGCATTATAACTCTGTAATACAATCGCACAGTTTTTTTTTTCTTCAATCTCAGTCCAAAATATAACATTTTTAATTATTAATAGTCGCCTCAGGTATCAGCTAACTTCACTCATTCTTTCAGTTAATAACAAATGCTCATAAATATAGCCTAAGCATATTTACTTTATACATTATTTCTGATGTTGGTTCTACTTTAGATGTTTGTCTGTATTGGGGTATCTCCTCCACCCTGTTGGATATTTAGTATGTGATTCTTGATCTTTATACACCAGGCTGACATGTGTTAAAGGCTGATGATGCACAGCAAATTAAGGTTTTAACTGTCCTTTAAAAGTCCATTTAGACTTGTTTGTTCTATACAATATATGAAATAAATATTATCCTGGCCCTCTATTTCCAACTAATTAACTATGAATGCCTGAAGGATCAAGCCGAGCTCCACAAGATTACCGGCTTAGTCATGCGCCTTCTGTTCATTCAATCTTAATAGGCTTATTAATGATGATGTTTCACTGATATAAGAGCTCAATTTCAGGAAGTCACCAGATGACTGTCCATCTGTTGAATGAAGACCCGGTGTTTAAATGAAGATATCAACTGCACTGTAATGAACTCTACAGTCTGTACTTTTTTTTAAAAGTAAATATATGTAATTTTGTTTCTGTAAGTCTGTTTTTTTTCCAGTAATAGTCTATTTGACCTCAAAGTCCGGTCAGAGTAGCAGAACCTCCCCAGAACCTCCCGCAGGAACTCCCTTAAACATCCTAAAATATCTATTTGTCTCTATTCCATAAGTGGGCAGTAAACATTTATTCAATGGAAGCTAAATAACTGATTTGCTCCAGTAATTCTTAATTCTCTTAGAACAGAAGGCTAACTGTATCTGTGGTCAATTTCAGCATGTTAGTATTTTTCTCTAGATTCCTTTGCCTCTTCCTCAGACTGGTATACACTTGGGGATAAAGATTACATCATACAGTAATATTTTAATATTGCAGTAATGCATACTGTATATTGCAAGACACCTAAAGTAAAACAGCAACCGTAGTCCTGGTGGTTTCCTTTTTTTATTATTATTATGCAACATATAATGTAGTGGAAATTCAAATATTTTGATTACATTTTTTTATTGTTCTTTCAGTTCTTAGTTCAGGTATGTAGTCTCACTCAAGCAAACTGATTCTGCATTAATTCACTGGTTTGGTAAAGCCCAAAATATGTACCTTCTCTCAAATATCATTTTACTAAAAAGCTTCTTAAAAGCTGTGCTTCCTTGCTTTCCAGGAATTTGTAGGCAGGCATTTAAACTAGTGCAACAAATCTTGTAGGCACATGCATACGACAAATGAAGTATTCTCTTTATGCATAACAATATTGACTCTTTGACATACTGTACAGTAGTTGTCTATAAGGACAAGCATTGCAACAATTAGCAACATTCTTTCATCAAGCCTATGAGTACATTATCAACTCATAGTTTTCATAATAATAATAATAATAATAATAATAGCATATTTTATCTTGTGGACATGCTTTTAAACACCCGCTGTGACAATACATGTTAGGAACACTCTCCTTTTTAAAGGATGTCAAAATAATGTCTAGTTTCAAGATTCAGTGGTTCGGTGGTTATTTTATTCTAAACCCTTCTGCGTTTTGTTATGATTGCAAGTCATGCTTGCATAAGATAAGGCAAGAGACAAGTCCTTACACAAATGATCACCTTTTCTGATTGGTTACTTTAATCTGTGCTTTCTTGACGTTTGTGCAAACCTGAAGGTGATGTTGTTGCCCTCTTATAAGTGCTACGGTTTGCAAATGGGTTCTTTACTTATCTTCCCACTGCAATCTCAGCTGAAAATATCTTGCCAGGCAGAATTTTTAGGGCAAAATACAAAATTCATGAACTGCAGAGCCCACAGGCAGTTATTGTTCTTAATTGGGAGTAATTTGCGAATGATAGACTGTAGTCTATCGGTCAGAGGCCAAATATCTAGGAATACCTAAATGTGTAAAGTGGTTCTGGCTATTTTATGCAGTCTGAATTTGAAACGGCTCAACCTATTTACTGTAATTATCCATGATTAGGTAGAGGACCCATAATATCTATCCTGTACGTGCACCCTGGCCCATTTTGGTGTGGATTGCATTAGGGCAGATAATTTCAACAAATAAGGTTTGTCTGCCCTTGCTGCTTGTTACACACCAGAGAACAGATGTTTATACACAAATCCAATTTTGTCTGGGTGCTGGTTTCCCCTCTGGCCTCACTAGACTTTTAGCCTGAATTATGATATATAGTGATGATTATGATATAGTCTGACCAGTGAATGGGTATTTTGGGCTGTGAGACAGCAGCCGGATGTATGATGACCTCTTTTTCTCTAGGGATGTCAGACCAATCAGTGTGTAGTTGTAATGATTGGCATGTGAAATGTATGATAAAGTGCCAGGCACTAAAACATTCAAATTTTCCTTTTAGGACCATGAAGTCAAATCCCTGCAATCATATAGAGCCACTTGAGGGCTGATAAACAACCATCGAGTGCACAGGAGTCTTTAAATATCAACAAGTTCTACTTTATCAAATATACTGTACATTCCAGATATACATTTTAAGAATCTTTTCTCAGAAATAAAATCATTTTAATAATCAATCTTCTTTTTAGGCAATGCAATTTTTGATTTGATTCAATATTATTCATGTGCATTGTCTGATTTGCCTCAAACAGCTATATTTATTACAGGATTTAAACCATTAAAACATCTAATAATGTCTATAAATGATTAAATATTGTACTTATTAAACTTATTAATGGTTTTTGAATGTTATTGATTGTCATGACAATATGATTGTTTTTTTTCTTGGAAGTAATTTTCTGCTCCACACTCAACCAAGAGCACATAATCTAAAAGGAGAAAGAAGTGATACTCTCACAAAATGGGAGGAATTGCAGAAGATGGAAGCAGTGTGTATTTTCTATGTAATCTGTGTTTATTTTTAGTATGTTTAGTCAATTATTCAATTTTAGATCATTTTATATTTGAAGGTTAACCTTGTGAATTAAAAAAAAACCTGACCCATCAATTCAATTACTTTTACATTTACACATTTGGCAGACGCTCTTATCCAGAGCGACTTATAAAAGTGCTTTGAAGTTTCTGTAATTAATTAAACTGATCAAGAACATATTGACTAAAAAGCATAATTGATTAAATCACATGGCTCCATTCATGATCCTCATGATTTGTGGCATCATAGAAGTGTTATTAATCAAAGTTGTGTCTTAATGATCACTGCTTTAGACTGTTGCTAGGAGAATAAGAATGAGTTCAAATCCTAGCACAGCCAAGCTGCCCCAGTTGGGTCTTTGAGTAAGGCAATTAACCCTCTCACCTGTTCAGTCTTAATTATAATTAAGCCAATGTGTAAATGTAAATGAGTAAATAGGTCATGTAATGACCCTAAATGTGTCATTATACTGCTGCAGTTAGTGTTGTTTTGTCGAATAACTAAAAGTAGGGAAACCAGGTTGCTATTCCTGAAAAGAGGTGGACGAAGCTTCTTTCTTCGTGGTAAAGGAAACAACATTTGCTTTTAAATCATGTTTTTTAAATTTTGCCAAGACTATTTCCATATGACCCTGGAACATAGATGCAGCATTTTATAGTCCAAGAAATTTAAATTGTATATTCAACCAATTCACTGCAAGTTTTTGGATGCTCTCCATTTTTATAAGCAATACCCACTTTGATATCTTGAATACTGTAATTCCACGCTACAAGTCAAAATTGATTGACCTTCAAGATAGGTCTTGAAATTACTAGAGTCTACACAGAATCGCAATCTACCTTCTCTCTTGGATACCAATTCAACTTGGTGATGGCCAGAGATGATGTTGGAGGAATAGTTATGCCCTTTCAAGCATGGCATCAATTTTCTTTTTGATGGTTTGTTGCTCTACAAATAAAAATGCGTAAGGATTGGTGTCTCATGGTTGGCCCCCCTGTAATGCTAGTATGATGGATTGTGGTGCATGTATGCTCATGTTAAGTTGTGAAGAATAACAAGCTACGAGTTTTTACTATAGATTTGTCCACTTCCGTGCATTCAGGTAGTTCTGGGTTCTTCTATGAACCTTGTAATGTAAGTTTGTTACAGTTCTCTCATTCATGGTTTATTAATGAAATGTAGACTTCTACATTCTCCAAGCTCCTTTCTTCACTCTCTCCAAATTCCCATCCACCTTAAAGTGAGATAGCGGTTTCAATCCCTAGGTTCTTTTTTCACTTTTTTTTTCCATATTGCCTTTCAATTTTCCAATTCCCAACTACTTGCTAACTTTACTCCACCAAACAATGATATCCACCAGGGAGAGTGAGGGAAAGAATATGTTTCTACCAAGACATTGCAGCTATTCCAAGCTATTCTAACTCACCTGTTACACGTATACATAAAATAAAAAAAGCCCATGATTATTAATTGATGCTCTGATTAACATAAGAGAGAGTATTGAATGTAATTTTCTTTTGGATGACTCAGAAGCCCCCCTAAGGTTCTTCTGCCATTCCCATTTAATTGAGTCTTTAAAAGTCATATTCTGGGACTTGTCTTTTCTTGTTTTTTTTTTTTTCTCAATCACAGCAGAACATCAACACTTAAAAGTATATATATATTAAAAAAAAAAAAAGGTATTAAACAGCTGTGACCATAAATTAATGGGGTAGTTCTCAGTGGTCTTTACTTGTGTAAGGCTGCAAAAAAAATCTACTTCTTTAAAGCTGTATAACTCAAAAGTGTGATACGAACAACTCTTTTACTTTACTTTTAGGGCCTTCGAAATAGGTTTTAGCCTGCCCTGACAACAATGCTGAACCAAACCCAAGCCTTGACCTTTTAACAAATGAAATGCATTTACAACGCATGCTATGTCAGAGCTCTTTTATACTATCATTTTAGTGAAGAAATTGCATATTCAGTGTTTTTTCCCTATGCATTTCCTGTTGAATGGATTGTTAAGCGTCCACAAAATATTACCTAGTGATTTACTACAGCTAAGGGGGCATTGGATTTAGCCTCGATGACATTTTAACATCATTTCCAGCAAGGCTGCTGACTCCTTCCTTTCTTCTCCCTTTTGTCTTTCATTCTGTTTGTCCTGTTCGTGAAGACAAACAGCAGAGATGTAAAAATGTTTCTGCAGCAAAATGCAGCTAGCGTAACACCACCATGTTCTGTTTATATGAGAGTAAGCAGGAGCATAGAGGGTTTTGTGGCTGGATAATCAGAGACCACTGGTCCTGTTCATTCCTACGTATTCAATGGAGATTGATGATTTATTGGCACATTTCATTTAGCCAAGTGTGTAAGCTGTGGTCTCTTATATGCCAGGCACTCTCAACTTAGATAAGCACCTCCGTACAGGATTTACAGGGCTTTCTTTATATTGGACGTTCGATTAGCATCCAAGACACGAGATGAATTTACATGCACGCATCGAGGCAGCTGAATCGTTCCCCGAAGAGATGCCAGTCAGGCACTTTCACCATGGACACCAGGGTAATTTATGATAATGGTTTTTCCCATTTGAATTCCTGACTCTTCTTTGCTTGTTGTGGATCTTTACGTAGAGATACCCAGAGAAAACCGTTTAGGTTTAATGACATTGACTACAGACAGTGTGGGAGCAAACGTTGAAGAAAATCAAGGGGGGGGGTGTAAATTAGGTACACTTTATGATTGTTCCTCGCATCTATTATGGAATTTAGAAATACCAACTTTCACTTTCAGGACATTTAAACAAGCATTTTCCCATTATGTACATTCATGCACATAGATTCACTCACTCACTCATCGTCTCTACCGCTTTATTCTGTATTAAGGGTCACGAGGGCCTGGAGCCTATCCCAGGGGACTTAGTGCACGAGGTAGGGTACACCCTGGATAGGGTGTCAATCCATTGCAGGGCTCACACACATACACACATACACACTACAGTCAATTTGGAAACGGCAATTAGCCTAAACTGCATATTTGGACTGTGGGAGGAAACTTAAGTACACGGAGGAAACCCACCAAGCACAGGGAGAACATGCCAACTCCATGCACACAAACATGGGAATCGAACGCGGACCCTGGAGGTGCACATAGTCTATAGATGATTGTCATTATGTATGTTTAAAAAAACTTTTTTTATAATGTAATGACATTGATGGCACTGATCTTTTTTTTTTTCCTAACTTCATAACTAAACAATTTTATAATTCTAGCCTGACAAAAACACTGCTAACTTAGTCTGCAACTGCCTGAAATACAGACGGTGCAAATACTTTCCAGTTTGGAATTCCAAAAGCACATATAATGCAAGTTTTAAATCGGCAAATCAGTGAGTTACGTAAGTGTCTTGTGCCTGTTAAGTGTCTGAATTAGCTTGCTGTTCATTTAGGTGGGTTTAAATGCTCCTCTGCCTCCCTTTCTCATCCTCATTCTCTCTACCTCCATCAAGCCCCCTTCACTAATGTCTGCTTCCAATTGTTGGATGCATAGCTGGCATTCCATACCTGTTAAAAGGAAGCAATCGGGAGGGGAGTCACTACTTAAAAATGATAAGGGGAGTTGCCCTGGATCCACTCACATGCCTTTCATGTGACCTGTCTGCTTGACGTTTGTCAGCTGACCCCTGCGACCGTGTCTTTCATTGTGCCGACACTTTAACTAACTTTAAAGATTATGCAAGTGATGAGCATGAGGCCATGGGCTCCTATCTGAGCAAGGAAATTTTGTCAGAAGAATTCAATTGTCAAAGTGGAATAAAGTGTTGAGGAGTTTACCTGAAGTTCTAGAGGGCTTGGACTAGGAGTAATTCTTAAATTATGTTGTCAGCACTCTGTGAGATGTCTAACGTTGGAAGGTAAAGTGGGGTTATGGAGCATCCAGCCAAGGCCAAAGACAAACGGTTTCATATGTTACAAGTAAATTGAGTCAACAGTCACCAAAGGCTCTGGACGCTGAACAGAACTTTTCTCGTCAGCGTGATTACTGTTTCTGACAGCTAAATCGGTGCACTCCGTTGACTTGTGCAATTATCAGCTTTTATTACAAATAGTACTTAACTCCTTTTGTACCTTCCCTTTAAGGTTTGCAACCACTGACATGTTTCCGAGGGTATGGTTTAACTACCCTACATAAGACGTGACACCGTTTCGGAGTAAAAGCACAAGCTTGAGCTGCTTCGGTTTTCCTATGGTCACCGGGGATGGGAAAGCTCTCGAGAAGCCCTACCCTGCTTTCTTCATGCACATTCCTGCGTTGAAAAGAGTACAAAGGAGAGGCCTGAGAAACGCTGGACAAAAGTCCACGTAGACACACACAGTTAACCTTCTCATTCAAATCCACCAATCCATCCACAATCACTTCTTAACAATAGCAATCTTTTTTTTTTTTTTTTTTTTTTTAACTATGGTGACTACGGAATGCTCCTTTTTGAGCTCTTCACGTCAGTTAGCTTTTGAACACGACATGCCTTTGGAGGTGTAATCAGGGGTTGATTAAGACGTATCAGTGAGCTGCAATTGTCTTACTTGTGAAGCAAATTAGATTAAAGTTGTGTGTGCTTTTGATAAATTGGTTTGCCAGTTATTTGCAATTAGGAGTTTTTTTTTTGGTAGGCTTAAATGATTACTTTTTTAATCTAAAGGCTAAAGCTGTTGCTGTGGCAAAAGAACCTTAGATGAAATCATGACAAAACCCAAAAGGGAAGAATGCAGATGTATTTCTTTGTTGTCACTTCAAAAACATTGTGCCCTCCGAAAAAAAAGGGGGAAAAGCGAAACATAAAGGGAACAATAGAAACGTTGCTAGGCAGCAAACACTCCTGAAAAAGCAATCTTGTTTTGTTTTGCGGCTTTCGCCTCTTTACAGAACGCGTCTTTGAGATGCTCCTCTGTGTAGATGTCCGTCTGCTTTCATTTGAAGTGAAGTGTATGTGTGTGTGTGTTGGTGGGGTTCCGGTATATGTGAGCTGTCAGAGTGCCTGTTTGGCCCCGGGTTGAGGAAAGGCCCCCTGTGGCCAGAAGGCTGGGGCGGAATGCGGCTCCTGAGGAGAACCTCCAAAGCCTCAGAGTGACAAGCTCACGGCAGGAATTTTGGGGTCATCGTACTCTCTGACATCCAGCCCCTTCATCCAAGGCTCACTCTGCTACACCAGTCTCTTTCTCATCTCGAACACAGTGAAGAATTCTCCGATGTTCAGACTATGTATATATATCGCAACCCCCTTTTGCAGTCGCATGTTGTTCAGGCTGGGCTGATGTCATCTTCTACAGATAGGCTTGCTCTGCTCATTGAAAGCCCATAGACCATTTGTAGATTGATCCTCCAGTGGGACTAATGAATTGAGTGTCAGGGTCAGTTGGAAGGCAAAAGCAAAGTACAGAATTAAATAGAATTGGTTTCTTAGAGGAAATTGGAAAGCTTGGAAAGATTTTATGTGGAATATATTGAAGATGGATCAGTATGTCAGGCAGGAATCACACCAGTGCAGCATCCGAGTGAGGCGATCTCGGCCCTTTTAGAGCACAGTGTGATTGCGGTAAGAATCTGAATCCCTGAATTCAGCCAACTGCAGGAAGTGAACCAAACAAGTGGTGTATTTTGGAGTGCAGGAGGCAATTTTTTTTTTACAGATATAAACTGCTTAATTAAAACAAAGGGCACACTCACTCATGGCTTTATCCTGTATACAGGGTTGCAGGGGGCCTGGACTCATCCCAGGAGCCTAACCCTACACCCTAGATGGGGTGCCAATCCATACACTCACACTCTCATTCTCATTGCATTGGCATTTTGGGAATCCCAATAAGCCTAATCTGTATATTTTAGGACTGTGGGATGAAACCCACCAAACACTGGGAGAACATGCTAACAGACCTGAGGTGGGAATCGAACCCTGACCCTAAAGAGGTTTACATGCAAGGCTACAGTGCTTACCACTAAGCCACTAGGCATAATTTTTTTTATAATTATTTCATTGTATTCTCTAGTGCATTTTTTTTTATTTCTGTGAAATGTCCTTTTCTTTACATCGAATAAACATATTGTATAATCATTGTTATATAATGGATGAAGTATTAAACATAATATTAAGAAACACTCGATGAGGTAACCTAAATTTTTCAACTAGTTCCATGATGTAATTATTGAATCATTTATTTACCACTGGCTCTAAGCTCTCAGGTGATTTTTCATGATCTGACAACACTCATTTTTCCCATCGCTGTAATTCTGACAGTTTTACAAGAATCTTTTTTTTTTTACTTATATGTGTGAAACCAAACGAATCCAATTAGCAAGCAAAAAAGTATTAATTCTGCACTGACTTGGCAAACAGGCTGCTGAGTGTTAAAGCACACTTAGTGTATTAGTCAGTCGTGCACTGCCATCAAAATGGGCTTTGTAACATTACACTATAAACACAAGGAACACTTCAGTTGAAGGCCTTTCGTATAATGGACATGGCGCTCTCATCATTACAAGTCGTCATCATTATTAATGACTTTTCCGACATTGACAAATGACAATAAATAATGTACTGTAAGTGCTAAGTGCTAAAGTCTCGTACATAACTCTTTAAATGCATCTAACTAATATCAAGTACCACACGACTATCAAAATACAGTAACTTATTTTTTTTGACATGCTGCACAGTCGGTCTTTATTTCCTGTCCTCTTTGTGTTATCAGGACAGTGGTTAATGTAATCAGTGCTGAAAGGAGCTGAGGCCTTAAAGCGGCTTTGTTTCTGGTGGAAAAAGGAAGTGCTCACTTGGCATCGAGGCTTAAGCCCGTGTCTGCGGCAGAAAGGAAGAGGCGGTTAATATTATGCATCACCCGGGCAACTGGTCCGAGTCATCCGTTTCAATTTCAGTGGTGAGCGGCACGGTCCAGTGGTGGTGCGAGAAAGAGTCCTAATCTGAAAGGAGGGCTGGGGCGGTTATTGCATTTCTCCTTTCACACCCACTTCTCCACTCCTCCTCTCTTATCCTTTTTTCCTCCTCTCTCCTTTTTTTTTTTTTTTAATCCTTCACCAAAGAAAAGACAAATAGGTTTACATGCAAGCTGTTACTGCAGGCCAAGAGACCTCTGGGACTGATGTTTTGGACGACTGATGGTTATCTGAGGAGTTGCAGTAGGCTTGACAAAGTGCTTATTTTCTTCTCTCTCTTTCTCCTGACTTCCCCCCCCCCCCCAACCCTCTCTCTTTCTCTCGATAGTTCCTCCGAGGGAACCGCAGGTGACGTGCCGATCAAACACCTACCCCAAGGGCTTCTACTGCAGTTGGCACCTCTTGCATCCCACATACATCCCTACGGAATTTGAAGTCGACGTCCAGTAAGATATTTTGTCACTTTTTTTTTTCTTTCTCCTATACGGCTAGTCCCCCCACTTTGCTGATATCTGCTTCTATTACTGCTTACTGTCTCAATCTTCATCTGGCACCCAACCCTCCCTTTTTCCATTCTCTATCTTGTTGTCTGTCTGTCTCTTTCTCTTTCTGTCATGTGGTGTCTGGCCTCGTGTAAGAAAGCGGCCCGCCTGAATCAGTGATCTATGCAGTCAGCTTCTCCCTGGTGAGAGCTGATTAGGCCTGTCTGACTAGGAGAGACAGGACTCAGAATCTCAGCCCATAGCCCTTGTGGGATACAACAAGACATGGACTAGAGCTCCCTCTCTCTCTCTCTCTCTCTCTCTCTTTCTCTCTGTCTCATTCTGTCACTTTCTTCTTTTTATTCTCCCGCTATTGACATTTATTTACATTTTCTCGTTCTGCCGATATGACTTACATATCCTTGAGCCAGGATACAGTGGAGCAGCAGAGGGTTACGTGCCATGCTCAGGGATTCAAGGTGGTCCTGGGATTTAATCTCACATCCTTCTGATGAGTAGCCCAAAGCCTTAAGCTTTGAACCATAACTGCTGTTACTCACTTTCTATATCATTTATTTATTCTTCTGCTCTTCGTCTATGTTTTTTTATTTCTACCTGGCACTATTTCTAAAAAAAAAAAACAAAAAAAAAAAACAAACCTTGTCCTTAATTATCGAAATCTACGCGATTCACGGTAAGCCCTAGAGAGGCCTCTACAGAGGCAGCCTCCGTGTCTCGGCCTTGTGCCATGCCGAAGAGCTGCCTTTCTGGGATCATTTTGTTCCGATCACAAATGTCACTAGGCAATTTCACAGCAGACAGCTCCTCATTAATATTCTACAGCCAATATGTCACATTTGAATAATCGTTTCTGTGCTTCTGAACTCGCAAGTGTGACTTTCAACACATTGATTAAAAATTGGCCCTTAATTAGGGAACAATGGCCTTTATTAACCAATCCTATTAACAAACGAGGTAATAATTTAATATCCTAATTTTTGAAAGTGTTAAAACTAGAAAGAGATGAAACAACTCTCGAAAAAACAATATGAATGCCAGATACTGTTAGCTTTTGTAGATTGAGGCTTTTTTTTTTTTTTTTTTTTTGCCAGTCCCTTTGCTCTAGGGAAAGGAAGTGATATCAGAAGAACAGTAAAGGCTTTCTGGCAGGCAGCACCCTGGGGCAGACTCCTGGCAATGTCCCACTCAGCAAATCTATTCTTGTCTTATGCTTTGTGGCAAAACTATCCCTTTGATAAAAAAAAAAAAAAAAAAAAAAAAGGAATGCTGGACGCTAATGAGGAAACCATATAAGTGATGTGATAATAATTGTTCGGCAAATGATAACAGTGTAACGAGTGAGGAATAAAGCGTAAAGGTGCATGCTGTTGAATGAAATTAATTAATGCAATTTGCTTACCATTACATTAGAAACATTTGCATGCAGCATGTTCTTGGGTGTTTTGTTCTTTTTATTCCTAAACAATTCACCCAATATTACAGGTTTATTAATTAATAAACAAAATGATATAATCATAGTCACTGCCAAACAAGTCAGTTTTTTTTGTCAAGTATGTTATAGCACCTTTAAGCAGTCATTCTGATGGTAAATTTAATAAAAAGACAAAAATATACAGCTTTTTATTGAAGAATCTGTGGAAGAGGACTGACACTGGAGACTTCTGCAAAAATGTCAAATAACAACATGCTTTAGAAAACTTCAACAATTGAGAAAAAATGTTTTTTTTTTATCAGTCTGTATAGAAATGTTAGAAAGCCTAATTTATTAGAGCATTAATGAACCTTTATTCATATGAACCTTGCATCCAGCATCACTGCAGCTGATATAAGATTAGACCAAACCTTCTGATTTGTGCATAAGAGCATTTAACAGCAATGGGTGTCATGTGTAAGTGATCTAAAACTCTGACAAAATGCAAAACATTGGTAATAATTGAATGATTGGCTCTAAGGTATTAAAGAGTGTTCAAGTTTAACCAGGATTTTTGATTGTGCAGAATTACAAAACGCTGTTATGAGAGCCAACACTTTATTTCTCTGTATAAATCAGTGCTACACTAATGCATTTATCCCAGAGATTCACTAATGCGTGGATTTTATCAAAAATAAAAGTTTCACGATAGAAAGTTTTTTTAGTATGTCAGAGCGATGATCAGACTGCCTGCAAACGCTGGCCTCCCAGGAACTCCTTTAATGGTCCAAACATATAGAAATGGCTTGGAGCGATGTCAGAACTGAAGGGTACAGGCCCAGTTCCTTTAATGTGCAAATAGTGTTCGTGAACGATTGTGTGTAGAGTCCCCACAGACAGATGCGTCTCTTCCACAAGTTGGTGACAAATTATCCGTCAGTTTTCAAGGATCAGGCGTTCCACTTGCACCACGGCAGTGATAGATATTCATTCGTGCCTTCTTTAAAAACGTTCGCGGCATTCAAATATTTTACTGTGGCAGAGTACTTGAAGTCTTCTGTAAATGTCAGTAAATCAGTAAATCTGTTTTACAGCTTCATTCATAAGATATTTCATAAGTCTTGGTTTGACTTGAACGCTCCCTGTGCATTTGAAACTTTAAACAAGAAACTGCATACTCAGTTCTTTATTTTATTTTTCCTGGACATGACCAAATTTACTAACCAGGTGTTCTTTTTTGTGTGTGTGTGTGTGTGTGTGTGTATGTGTGTGTGTGTGTGTGCTTCACCCAGACACAACCAGAAGTCTCTAGAAGTGAAAAGAGACGATGTCCATAAGAACAGATGCCATGTGAAGTTTCCTGAGCTCTTCTCCAGTTTTCCTTACCGAGTCAACGTCACGGCGATCAACGAGCTCGGGAGAGCGTCCACAGCAGTCAGCTTCGAGGAGTCAAACATGGGTGCTGCTTTAATTCTCTCTCACACAAACTTCTCATGTGAATAATCATGATGATTTGCATGCCATGTGTACAACATATCCATAGTATATCTCTATAATTCTTCTTGGGACATCTGCACTCTCACATGTTTTTTTTATGCTTCATGAATGAATGTCCAAAAACACTAAGCTCTTGCCGGCATTCACATTACACGCCTTCAAAATAGGACAATGTAAAAGTAGCAGCAAGGGATTAGTGAAGTAGTAAATACCTAAAAATAGACATTTTATGGCCCGTAAAAGTGTTTTGATGGACGAAGTGCTGTGTGGGTTTGACCAAATGAATACACTTAGCCTATAAACATCGACATAAGCTGAACATGCTTAAACATAACCCTGCCTTTGCCAGTCAGCTGGTGGAAGACCATTGCTGTCCACAGCCATTCGTATCAATTACCTAAATCATGTTTGGCATCTCAGTCTGTGTTTCATGCTCAGCCTGAGAATAGCCCTGTAATCATTTAGCGGGGGCAAAAGAATGGAAGTATCCAAAACATCTGGCTTATATTGTCAGACACGGAGATATCTTCGGACTGCTGAAATGGTCTCTTAATCGAGCTGGACGACCCCATGCAGTGACTCTGCACTGGGAAAGAAGGGAGTAGCTGGTCTCTGGAGGATGAAAAAAAAATCCAATAAGTATGGGGGGAAAAAATTGCAGAGGCTCCCAGGAACTAAATGAAGTGTTTACATGCATGGCTGCATGCATACTTGATAGTAATAAAAATGCTAATGCCATCTGGATTACTGGATTAACTGCAGAAATATTTGCCTCCTAGTGATGGAGATGATTTATGGGGCGAGAAAGACTCCCGTTTTAAACGGGCCACAGCAAATTAGATTTGATTCAGAAACTGAGTTATGATTAGTGTATGATTTGGGAACGGTTAGGTAACGCATGCACGAATCTGCATGCTGGTTTATTGGCGGTTTAATTCTAAGTATAGTGGTATTGTTTATGTTATAGATGCGCTGGTGTCAGCTCTAATGCCTTGCTCAATTACTCATACAATACTGGTATCACGTAATACCACTTGACTATTGGGGCAGGGGAGCTCCGTGGTTAAGCTGTTGGACTGTTGATCTGAAGTGCCAGATGCCACTGTTGGGCGCTTGAGCAAGGTCCTTCACCTTCAAATGCTCAAATGCAATCAGGCATCAAGTTTGCAACAGGTATGCCTGACAGGTACCTCTCCAGGGACTGGATAATTTATCTCCAATATGCCTGATGCCACATGGACAGACCCCTCACCCCTTACTTTTACTATGTGTACTTTTACTTTTACTACAATATACAGTAAGTAATCTGATATGCTGCTACAGAAGGTTCAATACCAAGCCATTCCCCAAACCCCAGCCACTGGATGCAGTGCCGGTCCCAAGCTGGGGGGTTGCACCAGAAAAGCCATCCAGTGTAAAACCTGTTCCAAGTTGTTGTGTGGATCGAATGGTCCACTGTGGTGACCCCTCAATGGGAGCAGCCGAAAAACCAACAACAAACATCTTTAATTGAAATAGTGACGGTGGTTGTTTGGAGTGTACACAGCAGAATCAGCGAGTGTGTTCATTAAAAAATAAGTGCAAAATGCCATGAATGGTGCGCACACAAAGGTAATCATGTACACAGAAGCAATTACACATGAGTCACTGAGCACTGAGGCACACGTTCTTGACGGGGTCTACAGTTTGCTCACAAGTCGAGGTGAAACGTACCGCGCATTTCAACCCGAAAAAATAATTGACATTTACTTGATATAAACTGATATGGCTCTACCCACTCAAGTTGGCCATTCTCGCACTTTTCATACATATAACTTAACAGCATAATGTTATGAACTACATTCAGCATGCTAAGGTTATGGCTAGCAGGACAGAAAAACATCACCTGGGCTAAACAAAAGGTTTCATAGTCCCCCCTACAAAGGGCAAAATGTTTACATCCTTATCAACAAGAGAGAGAATGAGTGAGCACTTTGATTTGTTGCCCTTATGTTCCATTACACAGTCATGCCGCTTCATGTCCGTCCTGTTAGGTCACTCATGCATTTGTTCGTTTTTTGTGTACAGGGCATCGGCGCCTGCCCTCCTTCCATAAAAGCCTGAGAGGGGTTGAAAGAAGGCTAGTCGTGTGTTTGTCCCAGGATCGGTTTAAACAATATCCACACAGTGTTTCCGAGTTGTAAAAGAGTGTTTCAGCCATGCCAGGTCAGGACTCTGCATATAAATCTAATCCAACTGTGTGTACCATGAATAGTTAAGACACAGGAGAGGGAGGAGGTTTGGACGGAGCTTACCCCCACGGTTCAGGGCATCTCTTTGTCCTTGTGTGTGTGTGTCTGTGTGTGTGAAGCTAAACCGCAGAGCAAACACTGTGAACCTCAGCCGCCATGGGGAGGGAGGAAGAGAATGACCATGCTGTTGTGCTCTGCCCATTTCTCATAAACCTCGGCTCAATGGGGCGACCCAGAAAGAACTGCGTGCATTCAGAGATGTTTTTGGCCTAGAGACTTTCTCGAGACGTGTTGCAATGCGGATGTTCTCAAAGATGTGTGTGTATTATGTCAAATAGATTTTCCGCTCAGCAGGAAGAGGGACACTTAGACGCCATTGTCTTGTGCATATTTCCCCTTTTTCTAATCAAGTGCTTTTTTGATGCTGTTTGTTTGCACTAATCCCAAGTGGTTGCTCTTTTCCAAACAGCCCTGTCCCCCAGTGCTGCGATTAGGACTCAATGTAGACACAAGCTCTAATAATGTCCTTGTTGATCCACAGTGAAACCAGATCCTCCAGAGAAGGTGGTGGCCAGACCAATTCCCAACAATGCACGCAGGCTTGAGGTGACCTGGAACAGCCCATCCACATGGCCGGACATCGAGTCCTTCCCTCTTAAGTACTTCCTGCGTTACCGTCCGCTGATCCGAGACCAGTGGCAGCATGTAAGAGCTATTTTCTTCTTATTTGCAAAGTGGTCCCTAAAACAACATCTGAATGTTTTATTTAGTTTTAAATCTTGTCTTAGCTTTCTTTTAAAAAAAAAAAGTCTATTTTAAGTACTATTTAAAATGTTGGCCTGATTTGCAATTCACTACTTGGCAAAATACAATGGATTGCTTGCAAGTTTGGGATCTTTTGTACCAGATGGCTTGACCAAACTTCTAGAGTCTGTAATCCTACCTTCAAAAGCTTGTAAGAACTTACTGGCCCATTCAAACTAGTCAAAGGTAGCAGAACAATCAGAGCCTGTCGGACTTACAGTGAGACTTTAGCAGGCTTTCTTTTATCCAGACTAGAGTGAAAGCCCAATCCAAGTTTCTCACTGATGGCATCTAACTGGGATTATTGCGATTTAACACAAGGCACATTAGTATGATAGCAGGTGTGCACATATTCCACTTTTCATCCATTGGATCACAAAGGTGGCATTTCGGATTTGACAGCAAACAAGACCGAAATTGGAAGGATTACTGTAGAGGATGGAGGGTTATCAAATTGGAATCTTGCACCTGCATTGTTGATAATCTCTCAGGTTTTCTCTGTAAGAGACACTGATGATGCACGCTTTCTCCATAACCCCTGACTTCACATTTGCAATATGGCCTGATAAGAACAGGTAGACGATGTTATCCTTAACAGCGCTTTTCCAACCATCGAGGATTTGTCTAATGTTAGGGGACCAGTCACTCCCATCAAATCAGGCATTGAGTTGCATTTTGGGTGATTTGAGTTATGGATAGTTTTGAATTCCTGGTTCAATAAGTTGTGTTTTAATACCAAGTTGTTTACTGTATGATGTCTTGTTGCTGAGATATTGCCAGCGTGGGTTTGTTTCTGAGGAGCACCTTGGAAAACGCCTTGGATATCCCTGCTAGCCCTAAATATAGACTCACCAGATTTATACCAACAAAAAAAAAATGTATGTTTTTGTACCATGACTGGAGTAAACAGCATAGTATAGTATTCAGCAATGTGCTTTAAAACAATGTTCAGAATTCAAACTTTCTTAGTTCTGCTGAAGGTTCAGAAGCATAAAACGTTTAGAAACGGATTTTTGCTGACATTGAAGATTTTATACATTTCACTTACGGCCATACTGCATGTGTGTGGATACCACGTCGCGTTCCAAAACCATAAGTATTAATGTTTATCTGATCCTTCTTTGCATCCCTAGGCTTTAAAGAGATTCTGGACAATGGTTGTGGGTATTTTTGGCCATTCAGCCACAAGAGCACAAAAGGTTGGGCATTGATGTTGGCAAGAAGTCCTAGTGTTTTAATTCAGCTTAAACTTGTTCAGGTAGAGGTCAGGGCTGACTCACTGCGCAGGGCACTCCACTTCTTCCTTTACAAATTTGTCCTAAGGAACCTCACTTTGTGCACAAGAGCATTTTCAGGCTGGAACATGTTTGGGCTGCGTAATTCCAGGGAAAAGAAATTGTAAGGTTGGAAACAGAATAGTGTTGCAAAAGTTTTCTAAAGTTCTACAAAGACATGTCCATTAACCTTTAGCCATATAGCATACAAAAACTCTAGTGATGTGTCCTGAACTACATACTGTAATATACATAAAATACAGAAATATCTCCATTCTACATAGCGTGCACTGGTACTTATACACGTTAGAGCCCTAGGCAGCACGGTATCTCCTCGTACTATTAATCTGTCTGTGATTTGGGACACAAATTACACACTGCAAGTTCTACGAGCAATCATTTTTTAGAGAGAAATATGCGATCTAATCCAAGTAATATTGACGCTAAATAAATATTTAATGACTTCATAATATTTCAATTCTATAATTGCAAATTGCTCCATTACAGCTTCAATTTTGCATACACAGTTAAAATATTCAAAGGGAAAACATGTTAAGCAGATTTATTGCCGGGTCTGTGCCGGAAACACACTATTAGTCAAGAGTTTGGATTCACTCACTCGGAGAAGGTGCTTAAGGTTTTTTTTTTTTAACTCATTTAGAAAAATAATGAAGACATAAAAGATAAAAATTCTCAACCAGACCACTTTTATTTTTAATAGGACAACTCCACTTCTGTAGAGTGTCTCAACAGTCTAGAAAAGCTTAGTCTAGTGATAAATAGAGGGAATTAACATTTTTAGCAAAACATCTTTCATGTTTTTAGACAACTTTTAAGAATACCCTCGACAAAAGAGGAATGTAGTGAAACTGCTCTCATGGCTGGATTGGGAAGTTATCTCAAGGAACGTCTACGGAGTGCACTTATTTGCAGAACTCCAGATGTGTTAAGACAAGTTTATCAAAAAAGACTGTGTGTGTGTTTAGAGAGAAATGGCAATCGTGTTTAGGCTTTAAAATAGAGATATAAAAATAATATTTACTCCATGTAAGGGGACTTTTGGGATCTTTTTTTATCTAATAATTAGTGGGAAACTTTAAAATTCAACTAATTTTTTTTTTTATTTTAATAAAAAAAAACAAATTATTTACAATATATTTTATTAGGAATATTTTTTTTATTAATTTTTTTTTGTCACATACACAGTCATACACTGCAGTCAACTTTAGTTGTGTATGAAATATACTGTTTATGAACCTGTATGTAATGTGCATTAAATAAAGTTTACAGTTGCATTACATTTTTAAAACCATCTCCAGGCATTTTGGGGGAAAGGAATAAAACAATTATATCTCGTTGTTAAATCTAGTGTGTTTAAGCTTATTATACTGTACTGTATATATATTCAAATATGAGGGCCATACTGAAAGTTTTTTTTTTCATTATAAACTGAGATAGATCATTCAAATTGCACAGGTTGGGAGAGTAACTACTTAAAATATTCTTCACCACCAGCAATATATTTGAACCAGCGTTGAACCCAACTCTCGAATCCTCTTTGAAAAAAAATAATTAAATCAGGTATTTACTGTTACACCCACTTTTGGATGAGTGGTCACTTTTCATGGTCTCCCACTGCATGGTTTGTCTTTAATGCTGGTTTCCCCTTCTTTAAACTTCTTCATCCATCTGTGCACATTGCTCTTGTCAATGATGTCATCTCTGTAAACATTCCATAAACATAGTGCAGTGGGAGACCATCGACTGTGACCAAGGGGATTTTCCGAGAGGATTCAAGAGCCGGGTTCAGCGATAGTGCAAATGCATCATATGTGATGGAGATTATGTTGAATATAGAGGCAGAGCTACTCTACCAACATGTGTGATTTGAAAATATTATAAAATAAAAGGATGCCTACTTTTGCCTACAATACTTTCAGTACAGTAATAAATGGGCTAAGTTAAGCTGCTAATTAAAAGACCTTTCGTTTGTAACTTCATTATTCAGATTTCTTTCAAACATAAGCCTTTATCAGAATGTATTTAAGGGTACAAACTTTTGACGGACAGTGTATTTAAGGAAAGAGTGCTTTGGAATGAAGCAATGTGTAAAGCGGATTTATTTATCTTAATATCTCGGCTAATATTTGGTTAACCTCTGCCATATGGATAAGATAATATCTGCAATCGTGAAAAGAAAAAATTATATTTTTAGCGAATTATTGCAAGCCAAGTTCAAAACGCCCCGTTTCTGTCGAAAAACTGTCTATTACAATTAACTACACATCGACCACATTTATTTTCTGAAATTGATGTGTAGGTGGGGTCAGAGCATAAGCAAGCTGTGTTAATATCTGTTGAAAAAAGCAAATTGTAAATGGATTGCGGGTGGCACAGTGGCTTAGTGGTTAGCACTGTCACCTTTCACCTCCATGGTCTGGGTTCGATTCCCATCTCGGGTATGTGTGCTTGCTTGGTTTGTTTCCTCCCACAGTCCAAAGACATGCTAATTGGCATTCCCAAATTACCCGTAGTGTGTAAATGTATGTGTGTTCCCAGCGATGGTTTTGCACGCCATCCAGGGTGCACTAGTGTCTCCTGAGATAAGCTCCATGCCCATGTGACCCTGTATACAGGATAAAGCAGTATAGACAATGAAAGAGTGAGTAAGTAAATTGTTGTAAATGTATAGCTGGTGCCATTTTTCCAAACGTTTCCTCCAAGCCCTGTACATTTGTAAAAGAAAAATTGAATAAAATGAATGTACGTGCACCAGATATTCTTTGTAAAATTCTTTGTACCAATCAAGTACAAGTAAATGTATTTCCCTAAATTTTATTCTTGAACCTTCCCATGATTCACACAGGTATTGATCTTTGCAGGTCTGAGCCATATGTGGAGAGTTTATCAGCTAAAAAAAAGAAGGAAAATGTTTGGCTTCTCTACTTTCCATTGAACGCTTCATCTGTTTCATAGGGGCCCACATCTTAGCTGTCTCTCACATATGATATCACTCACTGTATCATTATAAGAGGGCTTTGGAGAGATGAAAGAAGCAGGTCAGAGTGTAGGAAGCCATCCATTTCTCTGAGTCAGACATCGCTGACTGATGGAACGCCTGAGCTCGCAGAGGTTCCTGTTCGTGTCCGTATTCGTGTTCGAAGTTGAAAATATGCAACCAAGCTCAGGACCAGACTGGTTGATCATTTGTGGGTTAACATGTGTTAGAATGCACTGCCATGTCCATTGTTCTGGACTGGAATTGTAATGGCTAGTAGTGTTACCTCACACCTCCAGGGACTAGGGTTGGATTTCGACCTTGGGTCTCTCTGTATGGAGTTTGCTCCTTGCGAGAGGCTCCAGGCCTCGTGTCGGTATAGAGAACGACTGAGTGAGATGCGCATATCGAGGCATGCATTTAAATATCAGTAGAAGTTCTAGAACCGTCAAGGGATTTGTTGTCGCAAAAAAGTGCGAGACTTGCAGTCGGCATGCCAGGATAGCAGTAGAGAGGATGAAAAGCTGTATATGATTAACAACATAACAGCATCAAAAATATGAACCTGAATGCAATGATTAATGTTTCACTGGGATTTAGTTGGAAGGAGTGATGCAAGTTCGTGGTTCACATAATTTCAGCACTCTTAATAATTCAAAAGACAGAAATAAAATATGAGTTTATAAGTATGTAAGACTAAAAAAAAAACTGCTCAGGGTTGATAAATTACTTATAACATTACAGTTATGGACGGCACAACCCACAACTGTGTATGCTGTGAACGGTTCTTGACCCCTAATTAACTTATTTAATATCAAGTTATTCAATTTTATTCAGTGCACGATATGCATTATTCAGCAACAGCAGTTGAGGTAAATGGAAATGTGTGTAAATGTAATCCGGTGAATTCAAGGTGTTCCAGGATCCCGTTAGATTAAAAGGCAACTCCTTTGAAAGAGCGTCGGGTTGATAAAACACTGTATTTCGCAAGGAGTCGCTGTATTAAATTCTAATTAGAAACCACTGTATTGATTACATCTGGTAGGAATGTGCGTCTCTGATTTATGTATGAGCTGATTCCTTTGTCCCCGTTGTAATACCCGAACCATCAGCATGATGTAACCGAGTACGTTATAACTACCTTGTGCATTCTCCGCATTGGCATTTCTATAATGGTTGAGTAGAAGTGTGATTTTTGCGGTATTGTTGAGAAGAATAGCTGCAGCGGGAAATTCAATAGATGCCTGTTCAGGCTCGATTGCCATTGATTGTAGCCAGGAACGAGGAGAAGTCTGCTGCCAGAGAGGCATGACGTGCTCCAACACGTCGCACGGGGCTGTAAAAATAACCGAGGCATCTCAGAAAGTTCATCGGCTGACCGCTGCTCGAGGTTCGCGCTCGAATGCAAATACGTCGTGAGATTTATTTCCGTATTGACAGCTTAGTTGTTGCTTTTTGATTTGCGCTCCTGTAAACGTCTGAACGGAAAATTCAAACAGCAAGGACTGGAAAAAACACACTATGCTAAGCATTAACTTTCCTTCTCGTGAGAAAAGGTGATAGATCGAGAACGCCGGGAGAGAGGGAGAAAAAGGCCCGAGAAGACTGTGAAACGTCTTTTTATTTCTTGTCCAATAAAAGCAGCAGGCTAGAGGACGGATGGAGCGGCGAGACGGGAGGAGGGCATGAGGATGAACATAGCAGGCCATTTTTCTTTCTCTTCCTTTTCATTTCCAGAAATGATGCTTTTAAAGATGAGGCTTAACGAGCGCCGGCGCTGCCACTCGCCTTAATGAGAAATGACCCGGCCGGAGGAGGATTCTGCGATTGTAAAGCATGTTTTGCCTTTAAGGATGCAGGGATTTTTTTTTTTAGTTCAGCTCCCAATGGTGTATCCTGTTACAGGCCATCATGCCTGTGTGACTGATCTGTGCTTATGTCTGTTGTTGTTCTTTTAACAAATGGTTAAGTTTTTTACATCCTGCATCCGATGCCAAAATGTCCATGTTAATCATCACAAGCCATCAAAAGAATAATTACTACATTAGTACTGTATATTTTTCAAAGGATCTTTAGGATGTGACACAACTCTGAAACGGTGGTTACTGTTTATGATTTTTATAGCAAAAAGATGTGATTAAGTCTGAAGGAAAACACTGTAGTAAAACCGATTAATAAAAAAGAAGAATTTTTATATCTGGTCTTTTTATTCAAGTGATTTTTAGAATAAAAAAAAAGAAAATAGTCAGCAATATAAAACAATGATTAAAGAAGATGCATGAAGCAAAAAACAGCCACTTCAGACTGATTGAAGGCTTATTTATATTCATGACATACTTACTAATGGTTAAGCCAGAAAAGTAGCTGTTGCCCATTTTCAATCTTTTTTTTTTCTTTTTTTTTTTGTAAGAAAAAGATTTTAGTTTAAGATTTTGTTGCTGTAGGATAATTTTGAGTCGGATTCCCATAAAAGTGGTTAAAACTCAAGTGGCACAGAAAGTTGTAGCAACATATTGTACGCTTATAAAGTGGCACAGTGGCTTAGTGTTCAGCACTGTCGCCTTGCACCTCCAGGGTCTGGGTTTGATTCCCGCCTTGGGTTTAATGCATAGAGTTTACATGTTTTCCCCACGCTTTGTGGGTTTGCTCCGGGTACTCCAGTGATTGGAGTTGTATCATAGTGTGTGAATTAGTGTGTGTGTATCATACAGAAAACGGCGTGTGTACAGCGGCTAGCTTGTTTCCCAAACAGGGGCTGAGAAAAGGAAGAGAAATGTCAAAGCCATCAAAGCCTAAACTTTAAGGGAAGCCTTAGATTTCTGAGATAAAGTTGGGCTGAAAATAATGCTGAAACCAATAAAACGGTATAGACGATAAGTGTGTAAGTGAACATGTGCTTACATGGAAGCCTTGCTGGTGTGTGGCAAGCACAATCAAACTGTGCATTTGGGTTTTCGGATATGTCGGTATATACTGTAGGCAAAACGAAAGTTAACATTATGAAATTTTATTGTAAATTAAAATTTCTTAATTCTTAAATTTCTTTAAAAAAAAAATCATTTGGAATTTTACCACTAATGGAATATTGGAATGACGTCACAACAATGTAGAACCCCTGAAATTATCATATTTTTTAACTTTTTGGGGGCATAGAAGCAAATGAAAACTACAGTACCATAACAATATGTGATCATGTGTAGTGTATTTGTGCGTATTTTGTTTCCTATGTGACCCATTATTTTTGCTCAGTCATGTTTGTGTAGGTGGTTAAAATAAACTAAAACTCACTTCATCATATTGCCTAATGTAGGTTGTGCTGGAAAAAAAGATACTGTACATCACTCTATACTCCACAATCCAGAGCCTTTTATATGTTTATAATAATAATATAAAAAAAAAAAGCTTTAAACGCTACATCCTGATTATAGTTTTTTCTTAAATTACTATGCTTTTAGATCGTTCCATGGTGCGATCTCTATAAAGTCCAGCGTTAACCACGATTTATTAATTTCCTGTCATTTATCAAAATGTTCAGTATTTATTCCTCAACATCCAGGAGCGTACAGGAACAACAGTCTGTCTCAAGGGCCGGACCATATAATAATATACTAAAATCTTTCAATTTATTACTTTATCTGGGATCTCTAATGTTTTCACAATCGCTTACGGTTGTATAAATGATGTCCTGTATTCTGGCCGAGGCATAATGCATTCACAAGTTATGAATTGTAGCTCTATTGGTTTAAATAGCACGTAGAATATTCAATAGTGCTATATTTATTCTTCTTCTCTTTTTTTTTGCACCTAGAGAGTATGTAGACGCAGAGGCTCAGATATCAATACACTGGCAAAAATATATTGACTATCTGACCATGTTTCAGAGTTAGCCTTAGCCATTAGACAGCTCACAGGCATGATATCACTTTTCAGTCCCCATCCATTTTGGCACTGATGGCAGTGAGTCATAATGCTGTGGGCATTGGAAATTAGGCCGCTCTATGTGTGTGTGTGTGTGTGTGTGTCTGTGTGTGACTTGTCTGTACAAGGATTTGTGTATCCAGGGCGTAAATGATCATCAGTACCCTGGTATACCTGTAAATATGGATGAGTGTGAGAATTCCTGTACTGCATTACTCATTGGCTCCCTCCACAAATCTGCCATTTAATTCATCCAGAGGTGAACCCGGAATGCTAGTGCTAATCCTAGCGCTCTTCCATATCAGTCCCTGTGGCTTTGGATAACTGTAGTATTCCCCACCTCATTTATCGATCTCATCTAAATGCAAAGCCTGTGGCTCCGGGGTGTGTTCCCTTTGCCCTTCTATTCCGACACGCACACTAACACAAGACTTGCATTTGCACCGAGACTTTTTTGGGGGGCGTCTAATTAGTTCATTAAGGAGACCCGCTCTGAAGCAGTGGCTCATCCTTAATGGGAAGCGCATCAAAAGCGCTCCTCTATTCGCCGTTTTCTCCCACACTCGAGTCATCGTCTCTGCACTCTTTCACACCATGAAAGAAATCAAGGGTCATCGGGAGACGCTTTCATCTGTGTGGCCTTTTCTTGCATTTCAATTTTGTTCCTGAGTTTTTTTTTTCTCTGTTGTTGTTCTGTTCTCTTCTCTCCAGTCGTGCTGCATGGCCCATCTCCTTCTCTGTCTCCGCTTGCCCTGGTTTTAATGGGCTTTTGTGCTTCTGCCAAAAGTCACTCTCCTCCTCCAGCCGGCACTTAGATTAATCAATAGTCCCCAGCATTGCAGTACCATTAGCATGGCAAAGGAAATTAGAGGCAAAAAAGGGGCCAGTCTGCTCTAACATCAAGCTCATGAAAGCCGACTCCTACGCCACTCCCTACCCTCCTCCTTCCTTTATCACGCTAACCAAAAAAAAACACCAGTATGTTCATCTGTTTTTCTTGGTTTTTTTATTTTATTTTTTTTTTCATTTTTTTGGTGTCCAATAATAACATTCTGTTTTTTTTAACAGTTTCGCACCCTAACACGTAATTGTATCATACCCGTAATCAACGACGGTCGCTTTTAACGCTGGTTGTGGCAAGTGGTTATTACTCGTCATTATCCATCATCACATTGATCAGTCCTTCCTTCTTATTCATTCATATGCTGACACTCAAACCTTTTTTAACATCTTATGCAGTCGATTTAGCAGAAAAGCCTTCATTCTGCTGTGAACAAAAATTATTTATTTATCTTGCGCTGTAGAAATGCAAACAATTCCTCATTGTCTTTTTCTGTCTTCCTCGCACTTCTTCCTCAGTCTGCTATCCCAATGAAATCCAATATGCTGAATAAAGAGCATGGGTTTCCTTTTTTTTTTTTTTTTTTTTTTGCCTGTGAAGAATCAGAACATTCTGATTGTTTTGTTGAAAAGTGTAGAGCGCAATTTAGACAATAGCGGATTGATGTGATTTTTAATGTAGCGGTTTATTCCTTATATAGATGGATGCATGGAGACATGCTCAAGCACGACTTAACAAATGTAAAAACTTATTAAATACTAATTACCTCTTGACCAACAATTTAAAAAGTCTTTCTATTTGTCAGATACAAGCTGATTTACAGTACAAGCGCCACTGATTTCCTCTCCTTTCCAAATGCTGCTAAATTTTGTCCCAGATCGTCTTCTTTTACATCCATCGAGTTACTATTACACCTCGGAGAACTGCAGCATGCTCTAATAGAGGTGCGTTGGGTCTCGAATCAGGCTGCCTCACACTCGCTCTTTACATTTTTTCAGCGGAGAAGCAGCAGCAAACAATGGCAGGAATTGAGTCATGGTTTTTACCCCAAATTGGTCTGGTTTGAAAATACTCTGTAGCCACCAGGATTATGTTATATAGCACATAATTGCAAAAGAAATTTCTACAAACAAAGGCGAGGTATAAGTGCAGACAGTGTGTCTGTGATGTTCTGGATTATTTTTTTTTCTATGGTGATATTTATTATTGGAAAGATGGGTATTATGGAGAAAACAGCGTGTGTACAGCAGAAATGAGCGTGGACCGCGGCTAGCTTGTTTCCCAACAGGGGCTGAGAAAAGGAAGAGAAATGTCGAAGCCATCAAAGCCTAAACTTTAAGGCAAGCCTTAGATTTCTGAGATAAAGTTGGGCTGAAAATAATGCTGAAACCAAGCAACTCTGGATAATATTATTAGATCCGTAAAAGTTACAGGACAAGTTACATGCAGCAGGGTCTACCTTAAAATAAGCTGCTCAACCGTAAGCTAGAAAAATGTATTTTGTCAACTGGCATTTTTTTTACAAGTTTACTGTACCTTACGTCATTTTCTTTGATGTTGTCTCTTACCATGAAAACGTATAACCACAGGCCACCCCTGGAGACAAGATACAGTACCGCTCTGCAAAAAGTCATATTTTGCTTCCTAAGAGCCAGACTTACTCATATTTTTAATGTACTCTTGAGGAATAGTTCCACAGGCTTCCTGGAGGACTTTTGTGGCTCTCATTTTTTTTGGTGAGTTTTTGGACCCTTATTTTCAGTCCAGTCCCTGTACCTGAGCAGTTTCGAGTCATGTTTTTTTTATTCCTTAAGCTCCACAGTGAGCTATAAATCATTCAAGCAACACTCTAACTGAAGACCAGTGAGTAACAGATGCAGATGATGACAGATGATCAGGCTGGTGATTAGTACACTGGTGATGCTGAATGTGAAGTGGTTGGAACAGACGAGAGGGGAAATGAGGTTGCTGCTAAGGTTGTTACATAAACAAACAGTTTTTAAATTGTATGTATTTTTTAATTATAAATCTTTAGGCAATTTGCAGCCTATTACAGTAAAATACAGTAAAAGACTATATAGTAGAATCCATGAGCTGCTTCCTTATTAGTTTATCATTAGTTCATGACTGACGTTCGCCTGGATATAAAATAATGTAAAGTGTCATGGAGCTGAATTCTGAAGTTCTGTCCAGTAATTTCCCTGATTAATGTTATTCATATTCTGATTAACTATAATATCTTTATGTTTTAATTTCTTTAATTAAACATGCTGTATAATTGTAATGATTTTTTTTTCCTATTGTAGATTAATTATAAACCGCATATACAGTTGAGCCTGAAAATTTGAAAAAATCAAGAGATTCATCGTGGGTTTAGTAAATCTTCACATCTCATAAGTTTGATTAAAAAATCAACAATAAAAACTTGGGCAATGCTATTTTTACATCATCATTACATTTTATCAGATCTTTTATTTCTTTTTATTGGTTGCGTCTGTGTTTATATTTTGACCAGACAGACAGGTAGACAAGCATTGCACTGGTTGTACAAACAAATATTTACAGATACCACAAATGCAATAGAAATAAGCTCAAATACAATTACTTTTATTTCTCACGCTCAGTTCTTGACTGCTATCGTACTTAATATTTATGTCATTCCATTTCACTTCATGTTCATGTCACTGTATAACACAGTTGTCAACTGTAATCCTCACTTTTGTAGTTTTTTTCCCCTTATTTTCTGCCTCTATGTTGATGTGTTTTTTCTTCCCTTTTTTTTCTTTAAACAGTGAGCAGCTATAACAAGGCAAAGTAATTTACCTCTGGGATTAATAAAGTTCTTCGAATCTTCAGTCTTGAAATAAAGCAGCACAGTGCACAAAAACACAATTATCTACTCCAAATTTTATTGTGTGGAGAAGCTATCTTATTTGTTTTTTAAATCTGGATCTAAATTTTTTTCCTAGTTTTGGGAAAAGGTTTAGTGATGGCGGTATAGTACAGTCGTGTCCAAACAGCATATGTCATGAATTATAGTTCTTATGCGCAAAACAGGTGATATCACTGATTATTTCAAGCCTATCTGGCTGAAGAGTTGTGCTAACTAGAATGAGGATGGAACACATACTGTATGTGGCAGGACGTGGCGTTATGTTCTGTGTTATGTTATCCACCTCTGCACAAAAACTTGAGTATGAATTGAATTGAATATCAATTGTGAACGTCTGTGGCAAATTTCTGTAAATGATCTTCAGGAAGCAATCAAGCAGGCATGGATTGAGCAAGTAACACTAGAGTACTGCAGACGTCTTTTGGATTTAATTTTAAGCCAGATTCATTCATCGTCTATACACTTTATCCTGTATACAGGGTCGCCGGGGGCCTGGAGCCTATCCCAGGAGACTTACAACCCACACACACATATAAACAGCTCACACTACAGGCAATTTGGGAACATGAGTTAGTCTAAACTACTTGTCTTTGGACTGTAGGAGGAAACCGGAGTATCCGGAGGAAACCCACAAGCAGAAAAAAAGGTGGAAAAAGTGCTAACCACTAACCACTAAATTATTTGTATCATTATCATAGATTGTCATTATTTACAAAATTAAAATGTCATTTAAACATTGAATTTTACAGTTTTCTTACTACCATTAGCCACCGTTCTGGGTCTTTTCATGTTTGACTGCTCACTGCCAACTGCTTGGGAATTCCAGTCTATTTACCTTAACTAAGACTTAATAAAGTGAAAGTGTTTAATGATTTAGGTCATTACATATGTTAACGAAGAACATTTAAATAAATTGGGTGCACAGGGATGACAGCATCTAAATATACTAATTAATATTACACTTAGACTTAGTTGTTTATTTTATATATATATATATATATATATATATATATATATATATATATATATATATATATATATATATATATAGTGATTTCTTTTTTACTTTGTGTTTAATCCTATAGAAGCTCAAAAAAGTTGATTGTATTGACTTCAAGTAAAGTGTGATGCTGTGAGAAGGCCAGCACATGACTGTTGTCATTCATATTTAAATCAATAAGAAAAGAATCATCTGAGCTCAAGTCCCTTCAATGGAAACGGCCGCCTGTCGATAAGCTATAAGTCCCCCACATGCAGTAGGCTCCACTGGGGATTCAAAGCGCTTGATAATCTATTACTCTTTTGGTTAAGGGATTTATACCCTTAAGATCCCAATATGCTTTTTTTTTTCAACGTTACATCAGTGACTTAACAGTTGGCAAAGTCGCTTGTCTAAAGTTGTTTGCTACGAGTGAGGCTTTTGTTTGTTCAGCACAAATCCTTCAGAGAGCGAGGGAGATGGTCCAAACTTTACATCTGTGCTGTAATTTTAGCCTGTCAAACTATTAATCATATTTACAGTTCACGTCAACCTGAGCACCCAAAGGAAATAGCACAGTCATGCCACTTATATAAAAACAGTATCGTGATGGCTAATTCACAGGGGCGTGTACGGCACACATTATATGCACTCTAGGTCTAATAAGGTTCCAATGAGAGATGAGGGAAGAATCACTTAAAGTGTTCAGCCATGCTTACCGGCCAGCTCTGACACTTTTAATGGCCAGGAGAGACACCCCCCACACACACTTGAGCATGTCACAGGAGAAAAGTCCTAGGTCACTTCCTGGGTGATTACAGGGTAAATAGGTGTCCCAGACATCTGTTACTACATAGCCATTTGTATGTCTATCATTGGAAGGCAGCACGGTGGCTTAGTGGTTGGCGCCGTCTCTTTGCACCTCCGGGGTCTGGGTTTGATTCTGGGTGGATGGATTGGCCCCCAGTCCAAGGTATAATGTCTCAAGTAATTCAAGTAAAGTCTCCTGGGATAGGCTCCAGCCCCACCATGACCCTGTATACAGGATAAAGCGGTAAAGACCGTGAGGTGAGTGAGTAAGTGAGTCAATATTACTGAAAGGAGAACAATGAGTTTACCAGTTTTCTTGGTAACAAGCTGACCGTTTTCGTCTTGTTTTATTTGAAGATAGAACATGTGAATGTTATAGAACAGCTGTTTCGAGATACAATAACTAACAGTAAGTGGTAATAAGCGCTAATTTATTTTTGTGGATGCTCCCCAAGAATAAAACTGTAAGCCAATTCAATTTTTGTTCTTTGCATAAAAAAGCCATGAAGTCCGAGGAAATGAACACCTTCGGGGAGCTAATCACATTACACCATCCTGTCATTGATTACCGTCAAGTTGTAGCATGTTTTATTCCATAATTAATATTTAATACAGCCAATACTTGTATCAGTGATAAATCAGGTCGAAAGAAGATCCGAGTTATTTTTCTGAGGTTGTTCTGATGACTAGAAAGACCTGGTGAAAAATGCACCCGGGTTTTGGGTATTATTCTACTGCTTCCTTTTCTACTGTTGTGGAAATCCTCAGGATGTCAGAGCATAAAAGGTTTGTGTATTGATTCTCCTTGTTCTGTGTTACAGCTTGCAGCAAACTTAGGTAACAACATTTATCATGGAGTAGAATCTTCAATATGACAGTAAACTGCTGTGAGCACAAGAAATCTATTCTGGCTCTTTTCTTTTGTTTATTTCGAACCCTAATGGCAAGACAAGTTGTGTTTCGTAATTAGAGAAAAAAAAAAATCCTTACATCGGATATTATGAAATCGGCAATAAGCAGCAGAAAATAGTTAATAAGCTCGGTTATTTGATAACAGAGTTTCAGGAGTCGCATTGTCATTTCTCTGTGATAATTGGGAAGGTGTTTCCACTTGCTTTGATATTAATTGCACCGTCGTCGGCTTGGCATCAAAGGCCCAGTAACCGGATGGACCATTATCCATTAAACCTGTTGGCGTGCTGCAGTAAGCCAATGGATAGGGGCTCAGGGAATTGCTCTCATTAGCTTGAGTGACAGCCCTGGCTTCGCCCGACCAATTTCATCCCATCACTGGAAAGTCAGATGTGAATGTTGGAAGTGGCACATAATTGCTTTTTATTTCCATGACAACAGACATCCTCCCGGCTCGGCCGCCAATCGTATTTACATTTTACGACGCAGAGCCGAGGAGGCGCTGTGGAGAGCTTTGCAGCCCTGTGATTATTTTACCCCTGCCTCTTTAGGGTTCATGTTCAGGCATCTGAACCTATTACACACTGTCATGCATGGCCAGTGTGTCAAAAACTATTTCCCAGGAAATAAACAAGAAGCAGGCGAAGGTTAACCCTGAAATCTTCCTGAAACCTGTCGAAGTTTTCATTTGCTTTTTGCTTTTTTTTTTTTTTTTTTTTTTGCTTATCCAAAGTGTAATATGCTTTCGTGCTTAAGAAAATAAAAACAATTAAGATTGTTCCACCAAATCTGCTCATGCTGTGGGATTATATTGAATTGGCCTTGGATACACAAGCAGCATGCAAGAGGCAGAAGAATTTCAGTCCTGGATAAAAGAATTCGAATCCCTCAAAGCCTCAATTTCCATACCAAAAGCCCGGAGTCAGGATAGGGTGTTAGAGTTAAATTGGACAGGATAGGGATGGGAGACGGGGGTCACTGGCCTTTCCCTTATGTAATCTCCAAAGCATGTACAAATCTTTCTTTTCTCACCGGTTCCCCCTCACTGTATGGGTTAAGCCTTTTTTTTAGCAGCCATCTCAGATATACAGATTAAAATAGAGCCTGTGGATGATACTCAATGAGGTGCCGATTGCGAAACTGCATGCTCAGAACTTTCCGAGAAATGGTATGAATTTAAACAATCCCCTCATGCTGGTGAATAGATGAGGAAGGTGTGCATATGTAGCTTTTATTATTATTATTATTATTAAATTTATAGAACCTATTTTTATGAATCGCACTCATATTTAAATGCTTGAGTCAAGAACCTTTCTTTGATTTAAACAAGAAATGTTTGGACCGAAGTTTTGATGGGGTCAACATTGTAGACATACGTAATTTTTCTGTTCTGGTATATTATATCTTCTCTCTACTTTAACGTTTGTCTTTAAATGCTCAGTAATTATTGAAAACCCATTTTCTTTTCATGAATGCCCGGCCGTGGACCTCACAGGGGATCACATTCTGTGTTCCCGGGGTTCTTGGTTCCCTGGGTCATTAATAAATTAACCTTGTTATTCTGTTTCAGACGAATATGATTTTGAAATGAAATATTTCCTGAATATTACCCAGTTCATTGTATTGGTACAAGACCTCGAAACCTTTTTAATCACAGCAAAACTTTGTGGTTTTGAAGAAGAATCTCATCAAACAAATCCTAGGGGAATTTTTTTTTCCCATTATGTGGTATATAGACCAGAGGAACATAGGACCCTGGGAACATGGGACCCTGGAAACACAAGAGCCCAGAACTGGGAAACACAGGGCCCTGGGAATGTATGACCCTGTGTCATGCTCCCATTATGTGCCATATAAATCTGAGGAGAATAGGGCCCTGGGAACATCGGGATGACCCCTATCAATGGGGATACTGTAATAGCTAACATTGCTGCAATAGGCTAACCTTCAATTGATGTAACTGGGATCGGCTAAAACATTATTGCGATTAACAAATCGTACCGTGCTTAGCTGATGTTACTGCAGTTAAATAATGTCACTATGATCAGCTAAAGTTGTTTTATTTTTCTTTTAACTAATTAAGTAATTTTATCCCAATTAGCTAGTGTTACTGAGATCGGATAATGTTACATCATGGCTCATCCAAGGCTACTGCGTTTAGCGAAATATTCCAGTGATCAGTTAACATTACGGAGATCAGCTAATCCAGCTGATTCAGCAACTAGCAGTGTTATAATTAGCTTAATTAGCGTTAGCATTGTTAAATTGTCTTGGAATGCATCATTTAAAGTTTTTTGTCTGTGTGTGTGTGTGTGTGTGTGTGTGTGTTAGGCTACCGCCACTATGTTATTATCATTCCATTGAATTTGACATGTGGAGGATCATGTGGAGGATCATACTAGTGCTTATGTAAAACTGTGTCTAAGATGTTAATCAGACACTAATCAATAAAATATGTTTAAAACCTGTGTCGAACTTTTAAAGCAAATAAAGAACACTATAAATAAACGATAGATAGATAGATAGATAGATAGATAGATAGATAGATAGATAGATAGATAGATAGATAGATAGATAGTGTAAAAACATGAAAAACCTTTAATAATTGACTAATAAATTGTCTAAACAACAACGAGCCCCTATGTCCTAATTCGAATTAAATTATATTAACTGCACAAAATATCATTAAGGCCAAACCCAAACCCAAATAAACTATCCCAAGGCTATTAAATGAAATCGAGCTATATTTTTAGATGGTCACTTTTTTTTTCCCCCTTCTCCTTGTTCGCAGCTCACCAGAGACTATGAATAATTTATTTATCAAGACTCTATTCTGATATTGTGCATATTTTATAAGCACTCTCAGGCAGAGCTGAATGAAAGGAGATTGGCACGCCGAGGTTCAGATCTGAGTCCAGTGGATTCACGCAACACTCTCATGCCTTTGGGAGAAATACCGTATGTGTGTGTGTTTGCTTAGGGATTAGACAGAATAGGTTTTTAAGATCCCTGTGTGTATTAGCTGGTCCATTGTGAAACTCGCCTTAACAGTTGGCGCTGCCTTTTTGTTTCACTCTCTGTCTGTTCAGTTCTTTACGTTTGGTTGGTGGTCAGAGTGAACGAGGCGCTGGTTTCCTTGGCTTTTATTCGTTCCCAGGCTATTTCTAGACTTTTACAGCTGAGTGAAGGGCCTTTGTGGGTGTTTTATGGTATTATGTGAATTATTTGGATCATCTCTCTCCCATCTGTCCTCATTAAGCGTAGGATGCACCTGCTTCCCTTTTTTTTTCTTCTTCTTCTTTCTTTCTTTTTTTTTGGCAGCCGAAGTATTTATCTCAATGCAAATTCCAGGTTAATGCATACACTTGGCAGGCTACAGACTCTATTTCTTTGTGGTTTTGGGTTGTTTGTTTGCAGGCTCGCAGCGTGAGATGAGGACGTTTACAATGCTAGAAATCCACCCGAATTAGCTTTCAATGGTCTGTGGTGATGAATATAAACAGTTAGAGTAACCGGCCCGACTGCCCGGGGAAAGTCGGAACGGAGCAGTTATTACCGCATACCTTTAATGAAATTAGCCCTTACAGATGTGATGCTTGAGTGTCCTGATAAAGACACACATTTCCTTCCTGAGTTCAAAGCCTGCTTTGAAGGTTAAGTGCTGAATTAGAGCAGGCTACAAAGAATTTCTGTCTCCATTGACTAAACCTGCTCAGGGCATGATGTAGACCAGGGTAAGGGGTTCGGTTATCAACAGCCTTACACTTCACCTCGCATAATAGCTAGATAAGTAAGGAATTAAAACATGAAGAGGTTTTTACGATGCTGTTATAGAAGAAACGTGAAAGATGAGGTGGTGTAATGTGAGAAGTTACTAGGAAAGGAAAAACGTTGATTATTTTCCAATCACAGCATGTGATAAAGGGTTATATTTCTCCTATATTATAGCAAATTGGCAAGGATTATCTTTTTTCGATTTATAGTCTTAGGTTATATTAATTATAATATAGCACTTATATACTCATCAACCAGTGGACACACAGACTAGCTCTCAGGTCATCTGTAGAAGGGCTTTACAAATCAAGATTCTGTAGGAGGTCTTCAGGTCATCTTCAAGGCTACTTCAGTAGAATGACTTTAGGAAATTAGCCCTGAAGACCTCTGGGGTGTTAAGATTTTAGGGCTTTAATGGGTTCTGAAGACATCATCCAGTTAAAAGTCTCTAGTATCTGTAGATCAGGTCCTAAAGTCCTAAGACCCAAACACACATGTATAAATGCACTTTGTCATGTTCACAAAAATGAAAAATAAATAAAAAAATAAATAAGAAATGTAAAAACCTTCTTTTACAGAGTAGTCACACAACTTTCAAAAACTTTACATAAGCAACACAGTAATAGTGAAGAGCATGGGTGTTTTGGCTACATTCAGGGTGATTTACAAAGAATAAGTGCTGCATGATGTCGGTTGCAAAATAGGGAGTTAAATCAATATTTAAAGGGCATGTATTATGTGAAATTCATTTTTTTTGTACATACATTGATCAGCCATATCATTAACATATTAGTACTGATTATCAATGATGTACCTGTAAACTGGTGACTGGATCATGGGCACCCAAAGTTTCGGTCTTTCTCATGGGCACCAAAGGCCAACACATCTGATCAAATTCCACAGAAAAGCCATCACGGTACAAAGATGGCTGACAGATCACGGATAAAAGTAAATTCCGGCTATGATAGAATGGCACCAGGACATCCATTGCATTACAGGCCAATGCGCATTGAGCCCAATTGTCAATGAGCCCAAAGCTGCTGATCCAGCCTCCAAACTCCCCATATCCCACCTGATCGTGCACCAATTGTATGTGCCGGACAAACAAGTCCGATTCCTGGTAGTCCCAAAGTACAACCCACGTCTGTCACTAACGTGCCAGCAGCAGACACCACAGTACAGGCCCAGAGGTCTTGTAGAGTAATGCTATTTATGTGGTAATGCAGTGTTGAACGCTGTAGGGTTCCAAGGTGTGTGGAAAAATGTGCTTGCACATCTTTTTTTCAAATGTTATGTCTTGGTGTGATATCATCATTATCATCATGCAGTTATAAAGGAACAAGGGGTGGGGGATTGGATAGTCCCTTCTCAGGTTTGACCTCTGCCCACTATATCAGAGAGGTTTCATTTTCTGCCTTCTGATTGACAAAAAAAAATGCACTACTGTACACTAAGGGTTTTGGGCTCTTTCTGATCTTTTTTTTTATTTTTCCCTGATTTTCTCCTTAAGTTAGTTGTGTCCAATTCGTCCCACATTAGGGCTACTACGACCATTCAGTCAGGAGGGCCGAAGACTATCACGTGCTTTATCCGAAACACGTGACACCAGCCAACCACATCTTTTTGAACTTCCGCTTGCGTGAGCTCACAGACGCCCCTAAATGGGTGTAGAGCAGTGATGGGAGCACTAAGTACCGCTCGGCTCAGCCAATCAGCTCTCTCTAGACCTCCGGCTGCGAGAGGTTACAGCATCACCCAGGAATTGAACTCGCAATCCCAAGATGATTGGGCGAGCACTTTACCACTGCACCACTCGGAGACCCTCTTTTGGAGTTTTTGAAACAGGAGAGAAATCAAATAAATTTCATGGATGACAGAATGCATGACATGAAGCACACTCCAGCTGGAACGTTAGCAGACATATTTTGGAGACTTATAGGACTTTTTATAGATTAACACGTTAGAGAGACGGTAAAGTAAAAAATCTTATACCTTAAAAAGCAGAATCTAAATGCAGAACCACAGAATGTAGACGTGGATGCACGGTCTCTGCGCATAAGTTATAGTGGAGAAAAAAAATCCTGTATAAATAAATCCTTTCTACAGACTGTTTGAATCAGAGATGCAAATGCGCACTGAATATTCAATAACAACTTTTCAGCGGTAATATCGCCATCACTTTGAGAAACTTTCTCATTATTCTAAAATAGTGGAAACATTTTCTGCAAAATGAAAAAAATAACATTTTCCATTTTGCCTTCAAATGGCAGAAAACTGGCTTCTGCGATTGTAATGTAATGTACTTCTGGCTGTAGTAAATCATACAGCGGGTGCTAGATTAATGTAATTGAAAAAAAAAAAAAAACCTACCGCTGCCCTGTGTTTTGCACTTTTAAGTAGTAACGCCCTATATTCCCTATTGCAATTTTCTTCATATAAAGGCATAATGCTCTGTAATCCCCGTTAGTACATCAGCTTTCAAGTGTCATCATGTTTCCATGTATTTGGTAAAAACTTTTAGTAAAACATTTTTATTTCCAAGAAAAATGTGAATCAAAAGCAATCATTACAAAGAGATGTGTGTAGGAGCAGCAGTGGCGCGCATCAGGCAGCTAATGTAGCATGTCATATAAATTATTCACAGCACTATCACAAACCTGAATGAATCTGTATGTCTTCTAGCTGGGGAATTCACACGGGTCAAGTCAGCTCTGACAGCGGTGCACACTGCCCTCCAGTCTCGTTGTACTGCTCACATCATTTTCTGTTTCATTTATATTCAATAATATGGGCTCTGTTTTTATGAGGTGGTTACAATTTTTTTTTTTTTTTAATTTTTTTTTAGAAGAGGGATGTTTTTTTTTCTTTATAACCTGCTCCCTGGTAATGTTCAGATATAAAAGATTTTTTTTTTTAACTGCTTCTTTTGCAAGACTCAGTTTATTATGTAACAATTTTATTTATTTATTTATTTTACTGTATATACCGAGGAGAGGATGGATTTCTTTAAGTTTTTTTTTTCTTTTTGCCAATATATCTTCTGACTGCATTAGGGATTAAATCCTGTAGTTTTCTATAAACCTTCATTGTGACAAGATTTACTGTTAATTTATAGCACTTTAAAAATATATATATATATTAATAATAATTAATAATTTGAATTTATGGAAGAATCTGCATAGCATATTAAGGTTAAAGACCACAGGGAGCATGCTTCATAATGATGTGATTATTCTAACATTATATTATCCAAGCCCATAAGAGGTTAAGTTTATTTGGTTGTTTATCCATTGTATGTACTGTATGATCACAGATTATAGTGTGTGATTTCAAAATTATGCACATAATACGAGAGTCAAAAATTATCCGCACTCTGGCTGTATTTTAATTAATATATAGAAATAACAAATATATAATTTTTCAACATAATCTCAATATTTAGAATTGTCACGATAATTCTGCAATACATTTTGTCCATTTGTAAATAAGCTTTTGTATTTCCACATTAAAAAAATGGTTTAGGCTGAGCTGCGAGCCACGAATTTTTCTCAATCAGCGATTGAGAATGTTTCCGTTCCATACTCTACCGTTTAATCTCAGGCTTATAGTAATGAATCCATGTCTCGTCACCAGTAAAGATTCTCTTTAAGAAACTTTCACCTTCCTTAGAGTATCAGTCTAAATATCTGTTTGCAGATATCCAAACGCTTCTGTTTATGCTTTTTCATGAGTTGTTTCGGGGCCTGGGATACCCCAGACCACTACACACTGCCCTTTCTTTGCGCAAATCCGAAAGTGCTGATAAGCCTAATAGAATTTTTGACATAACCATGGTGTGTGGATAATTTTTGACTCGTCTTTCATACATTAATACATAAATTAGTGCCATTTTGAACGAGTCACTTTCTGGGCTATTAGGCTTAACATTGCATGAATATAAACATACATACTGTATCAAACTATTTATGTGTTGTATTTTTTAACGTTGTATGCTTTTTGTGTATATCTTTCAACTGTTCAAATCAACATTTACTGTGTAGAGCTGTTTCTACAGCTGTTCTTGCAGCTCTTATTTATGCCAGACCTGCACTTGCTTCTCTTGGGTCAGTGACTCATTTCAGTCATGACTAAGATTTACTCAGCAGGTCAGCGTTTGAATCAGTGAATCTTATCGTTACAAGCAAGATTTTCTCCATTAGTGTTCAGCAGGTCAGCGTCTAAATCAGCAAACCTTTCAGTCAAGACCGAAATTCTCTTCCCTTCCTTTCTGACTGCTCGGTGTTTAAGCCAGTGAACCTCATGACTGAGATTCATTTCTTTCTCTTGTTCAGCAGAGTCAATTAGTTCAGTGTGGATCATTTAGTCTGAGTTGGAAGCATATTATAAAAGAATAGTTTTTCGCTTTTCATTTGGCTTAAGCTGTTTATCGTCCACCCTGTGAATCCATCCATCTAGGAACCTATGTAGTCCAACTAGGAACCGTGGAGGCCAATGGTGACTGTTGTATTTATTCCCATCTTGTACGACCCTGGTTCATTCACACACTATGGGCAATTTGGGAATTTTCCTAACTTGGACTGAAGAACCTGGAGAAAACCCACCCAGCACAGAGAGAACATGAAACCTCCATGCACACAGACCTGACATGGGAATCGAACCCAGGACCTGGAGGTGCAAGACGACAATGCTCGCCACTAAAGACATCGTGTAATGAATTTTTTACATTCAATTAAAGTAAAAGCCTATTCCAATACTACCATGTACTTAAACCATTCTACAACAACATAGCTATAACAGAAGTTTTAAAAAGGTTTAAGCCAGACTTAAACCCTGAGCCTATCATTTACACCACAGGTCCCCAAACAGGCTCCTCAAGTACCTGGAGTACCCTCTGTTTTTCACATTCTAGTGTTTTCCCTGCTCCCAGCACATCTGATGCAACTAATCACATAATTAATAGCCCTTCCTGAGTTGAAGTAGGTGTGTTAGAGCAGACAAAACACTAACATGTGCAGGAAAAGGGGGTACTCCAGGACCAGGATAGGCAACCTGTGATTTGGGCTAATAATCATGCGGAAAGTGAGTGACACTTTTAATATTACAAGTGAATATTAGAATAAAAGTGTTCAGTAATACCACTATAGTGGATTTTGATTCCAGAATTAATCAAATAACATTTTTTTACATTTTAATAGTATACATTACCTTATATCTCAAATAAAAAATAAAAAAAAATCAGGTATGTTCTTATTGATTAATCTTAAAGCAAATATTTTAGTATTTTTCATGTACATGCTTGGTGTTATTCAAGTACTTATTCACCTGGACTTATTATAATAATCGATAATTGATTGACATTTACAGAATGTTTTAAGCACAGCAAAACATTTTGAAAAAAGGCCATATATTTGTAAAGGACGATCCCTTGAAGCACACTGCACAATTCATCAGACAACTCATCTGTATTCCCCATACAGTCCTGACCTCCCTCCACATGTTTGAGGTGTTAAAGGTGTTCCTGGGAGGCCAGTGTTTCACAGGTCAAGCAGGTACCCTGATTATGACTCTGCCCGATAGATAGTATCTAGTAAAAGACTGGGATACGTGCATTAGTGTAGCAGGGGGTTAAACAGAGAAATAAAGAAATACAATTTTTACTTTAATAGATGTGTTCTGTCATCCTGCACAAGCAAAAGTCCCGGTTTGACTTGAACACCCGTCATACTTATTTATGTCTGATATAGTTGTCTAAATCTTATTCTGTATTATGTTCGGTGTTGTATCCCAGCTCAGGAGTCATCCAGGGCGCAGCATGCGAACGCATACATAAATGACTCATGCCCAACCAACACAATATCCGTGTTATTGAATAAGACTGTGGCAGAGACGTTAGACCAGAGAAACATCCTGTCCACTCCTGTTTATGTACTCGGCAGTCTCACTGTTACGTCCATATCCTCATAGACTGACCGCAAATCATTCTGTAGACTTTCAGACCTGACCTTGTGCTGAGGGTTTGAGTGTGTTGACCTTAGTAGCCATGATTATGGGGTATAATGTGGGTGTGTATGAGAAAGTGTGTGTTGTTCAAAAAAGCATTAAAGAATGAAAGTGCAGACAAGAGTGAGATCGACTATGCATGTGTGTGTGTGTGTGTGTCTCATTTGTTCGAGAGTGGCTTGAGGTTCAGGGGTTCCATGGTTCAGGTTAAATTCTGCCTAAACTTCTATTTGCATTCTTGGCTCTAAAGCTCCTCATAAGTGCCCTGTAATTGGGAGATGGTTTGTGGCTAAGACAAGGAAACGGAGCGTAGAATAGAAACATCCGTTCGACTCAGGATCTGTGGGAGAGAAATTTCACTCTGGGGTGAAATCAGCCTTGCGCCAGTCGACTGCATCCTATAACGAGCGCCAACTTCCAGCTGGCAAAGTTCACTGTGATTTTATCTTTTCGATAAAAGCGGTTAAATCAAAGGGGTGACAAATGCATACAAGTTTGATTTTCTTACAGCTTCAGCGTCTCGCTGTGAAATGTCATTACAGACAGGTTAAGACCTCCGCCGCAATGACAATCGAACGTCCGCTGCTAACGCATGAGCGTAAAGAGAGAGTTCTCACACTTTTAGAGGTGGTGGTGGGGGGAAAGGCTAGAGCGAGCAAAGAACATGCCTTAATCTAAATGAAAGGGATTTGGCCATTGTTCGGTGGGTTTTGAGGAACCACTGGGGAAATGAGCAACACTCTCTTCCAATTATGAAAGAAAATGTCCAATTAAAATGTAAATGCAAAGACTAAATGATATCAGTCCTGGGTTTGTGACTGTTTTCCTGCATGTCCACGGTGGAAATCCGGCCATACAATGGTATCAGAAATTCCCATCATAAGAAAAAAGAAAATAAATAAAAAAATAGTCTGATATTGCACTTTGTTTAGTTTTTTTTTTGTTCACAGTAAAGCGATTAGGTGCCACACAGGGGTGTATTCTTTCCAATTCAAAATTAAACCAAATCCACGCCCACATCCAGCCCTGAGCGTGCTGTATGTATCTTGGATGGAGAGGTGGGCAGAATGGTTGTCATTGTGTCGTGTCATTCGGAAGCTACGCCAGCATCTGGCATTGTGGCACTGAGTATTATGGCTGATTGCTTAACTGTGGGGGCATTGTTTGTTTTAGCTGTGTTGTTTTTTAAATGAGAAATGGGAGAAAATACGGGGAGAAAAAGGGAACAGAGACGAGAGCCGGGGTGCTGTTTGGAACAGAGGGGTGAAGGATAGCGGGTTGACTCATGAGCTTTGGTTGATCTTTGTCATTAGGCTTTCTCCAGGCATCAGCTTTAGTACATTAGGCACATTTCCTCTGTCTTGGAGGGAAACACTGGGTTCTGCTTTTGCTGGTGAATCCATCACAGAGCTCATAAACGCATGGTCTTCAGGTGTGAGGGTCCATCTCACCCCAAAGTCACACTTGGTTTTTTTTATGACTTGCACGAATTTCTGTACGTTTTGGAACCTTTGTTTGTTCAAGAAACATTATAAAGGTGTACAGTACTGTTCACCTTATTGAGCTACCTTTCATTTCATCAAATCACATTTAAATTAACTTAAATTACAACCCCACCAGCAACCTCATTTCCCCTCTCGTCTGTTCCAACCGCTCAGCATTCAGCATCGCCAGTGTACCAATCACCAGCCTGATCATCTCTCATCATCTGTAACTTTTTCCACCTTTTCATGCTGTATGTTGCTGTAGATTTGTTTTAAATGCTTGAATGGTTTATAGGTCACTATGTGGCTTAACAAACAACATTCCTCTGAATCTGCTCAGGTACAGGGACTGGAAATGAGAGCCAAAAAAACTAAGGGTCAAAACAGACCTTGAGGAAGCCTGGAGAACCAAGACTACATTTAAAAAATAATACAAGAATGTCTAACTCTTTGGGAGAACAATACGCAGAAACTAGACGTGGCTCAAGATTTTTGCACAGTATTATAAGTGTAATGCTGTCTAATGTGGAATAGTAGTAATCCCATACTGCTGCACATGGTCATTATTCTCAGAAGATTACAGCCTAACCTGCTGGAACCCCGTTGAATTTTTAATAGAGCTCTAATAATCTTATCTTCCAGTATGATGCATAAATGCATGCACATGTGCTAGAAATTATATGCATAGTACATGTTGTTTTTATGCATTTTTCCTAAACAGATGCTCAGTCGTCCATGCCACTGAATGACCACAAGATCTTTATCATACACCGAAGCATTTTTAATATAAATACATATAATATTGTGCTTGGGCTGTAGCTTGGGTTTAGGGAGGCATGTTATTAGTGAACAACAAACATTTCACAGTTTAAAATTATAAACCACAAAACGGGCAGAAGGTCACTCTCGGCAAACAGACTATTATTGGTAAGGAAAGAAAAAGAAAAAAGGTCATATTTCGAGATCTACAAACAAGGAGAAGGCTTGAAAATTCACTCGCAAGACTTGATGGGAAAGCTCGCATGCAGAGAATAGTGTATAGATACTGTATACAGTACACAACTGATTAGCTGATGAGGCGGAAATGGTGGATTAACAGTTATTTAAGGATGAAGTTTAAAGATTGATACAGACCATACACGGTTCTAAAAAATACAGTGTAAATACACTGTGAACACAGACAAGGTTCATCCTGTGTACACGCCCATCTCTGGCAGATTCATGAATATTAATTAGTATGCAAATGCAACGTCACTTAACAAGATGTAAAAAAAAAAAAAAAAAGATGTCGAAAAAAGCATCTTTTTGGGGAGGGGCGGGGCTGGCAAGTTGGCTCTGTGTCCACCATGATGATTGTTATAAATAAAATTATAATGAGGTCTCAGGTCACGTGAAGACACATGGAAGGGAGGATGGGCCTAATTAGCATATTAAACGTACAGGCTGCACAAAACCATAAAAAATACATATTTACATATATTTTTTTATTTGACAATAACGGTATAACTCGTCATTTTTATAATTATGCTTCTTATTTATTTATTATTTATTGTGTACCTGTATAACTCCAGTTCTCAAAACCTCACCAGATACAGTTTTTTCTCTCTGTATCTGCATACTTTTACTTTGAGTAAAGTGTCCAAACTGGGAAAGTCACCAAGAACACTAATAATAATACCTGGATGATGCAGTAAAACAAAAATCTGACAAATGAACTGTCACAGGTTGGTGAAAATAGTAGAAAGTGGTGGAGCTGCTTAAATTATCTGTAGTTATATTTGTTAGAGCGTGCACAGAGCGAAAAAAAAAAACATGCAAATGCAATAAAAAGCAAAGAATGTTTAGGTATTTAAAATTCCATTCTGAATAGTTGAGTATAATAATGTACTTGTTTTATTGGCCATTTCTGATTTGTTCTATTATAGTTTCTCAAACAGCAGGTGCTACACAATCAAGTGCATAGTCTTTCATTATAAATAAAAATCACCCCTTTGGGACACATTTGTATATGAGCATAATTGAACTATTCAAATATTAGGCTCGTAATTTTAAATAAAATGTGCATGGCTTTTTTTATTGATGCCCTAGAGCTTTGTTTAATCCTGAACTTTCCATTAATAGAAGACATTAGGTCGAAGTTGACATTATTTTTAATTAGGTTTGGATTAAACCCATTAATTTCAATTGACCAGTCAAACTGGGAGCATAATAATAAATTATAATAGGATTTGAGTTACGATTTCAGCCACTGTAATAATATCGGAATGAATCACAGACCCGCCCCTGGCTACGCTTCATAGAGCCCTCACTTCTAGTATATAGTGTACACTACATCCTTTGTGATACAGTTTGTGAAATGAAACCATGCCACTTTTAATTTGTCATCCCTGCTGAAATATGGCAAGTCATATCATGGCAGTGTATGATTTCATACCCCGGTGATCTAATCTTCATACTGTGTGGCTTATTCGCAAAGATCCCTGACTCTCTCTCTCTCTTTCTCTCTCTCTCTCTCTCTCTGTGATCTTGATGAACAGGTGGAGCTCTCAGACAGCACCTCCCACACCATCACAGACGCTTACGTGGGGAAGGAGTACATCATCCAGCTGGCTGCTAAGGACATGGAGATCGGCACTTGGAGCGACTGGAGCGTGGCGGTGCATGCAACACCTTGGACAGAGGAACCCAAACCTATCACCTCCACTACGGAGGTAGACATGCCTATAGGTGAGACTCATCATAGCGTTTCCATGGTTTCCTTCACATTTTTCCACTTGGCCCCCTTAACTGTTAAATTCAATTTATGGAAATTCAACTTGCTTTCATCACGAGGCCGTGCACTGCCGTCTAGCCTTTTATAATTAACACTGCAACGTCAGACTGCCTCCTGCTGGAACACAGTGTCGTTACAGATAAAACAGTGACAAGCATGTTCTCATCCAGGGGTTGTACAGATGCATCTGAAGTTTTAACATACCACACCTGTACTGCAGTTCTATAGCATTCTATAATAAGATACTTTAAAGAACAACAAAAGAAGAAGTAAGAAGGAATGTTGGCATAGTAGAACAAGATACACAGAAAATAAACAATCTGTTGTCTTTGATAAATCAGTTAACCCTACACTTTTAGGTACTAAGGGTGCTTAACCGAAACCCTTCCTTGTCACGGATGGTAGCGCATTTCGATGTACTGTTTTTTTCTTTTAGTAAGAAAGGCGTGTGTAAGCAGATTCTATTCATTTTACCAGTAATTCTGCCATAAAATGCATTAGCATCAATGGTTTAAATGAAAATTGGGTTTTGCACCAGAATTGAATCGAAATATCCAAAATGATATCTCTGTAATCCAGTTAGAGCGGGCGAAATAGAGCAATAAACTCAGAGCCATAAACTCAGCTACTAACAAAACATGCTAATATGAAATGTACATTTCAGATAAATGTCTATAATTTCACTAATTTAAGAGAAATCTAATATTTTCAGAACATAAACAGATTTATACTTGGCATTATATACCCTATGGTCTAGAATGAACTTGGCGCTCTTGCCTTAAAGCAGGTATCTTCCACAATAGATTTAGAAAAAAGATCCCTGATATAATTAGGTTATACTGTAGTCATGTACTGTATTTTAAATCATTTTAAATGTGGAATTCTTCTATTAAACTAATAAATATGCATACTAAGAGTATTACCGATGCACCCTTAAAAGACATCGCACCACTGAAAAGAAAGGTACAGTTTCTTTTTCCTATATATATATATACATATATATAAATACTTTCTACTTTTTGGCAGCATCAAACTCATAACGGTTTGCTGCAATTTTTATGTCTCACTATGGACACCGTGGAATTGACACATGACACGAATTGACACATGCTAGAAGCGCCCAGCCGTCTGTACTGTACTGTATGTACAGTAGTGACTTTAATTTGAGACCGCCGTCACACTGAGCCACGGTTCCCATACATTCTTGGCAGAAATGCAGTAGATACTAGTATCATCTCCCCTGATGTGGAGCTGCCATGCAATGATGGCATTGACCAACTACTGTAATACCATAACTAACACCTCACTGATGTACTACAAGTATAGTGAAGACAGGAAAGATTGGATGGTGTTCTGGCTGAGTTGTCATTGGGTTGTTGATGTCCCTGCGTTGTTGCTACATCAATGGAGTTCTCAGGGTTTTGATCTAACCCTAACCCTAACCTTCTTCAGGGTTGTGCTATGACCACGCATGTGGCAGGTTAGTGTATATACTGGAACAAGCACTGTTCTTGTTGTGGTATTTACACCAATCCACTAGAAGCATTAACGGTGTAGTATGAGCCTGGTAAGAGCCTGGTACGATCTGAAGTAGCCTGACCCATGGACAGGCTTTAGCTGGATATGTTTAAGTGCGAGACAGCCTTGACAAACTTGCCCGTCTGTCAGAAATGTCAAAATCTAGCAGATAGGACACTTCTATAAGACGCGTCGGCCGGAGCGACGCTGTTCAACACAGTAAAAAATAAATAAAGACAACTTGATCACTGTTATTAGAGGTAATATCTGGGTACGACTCCGCTTGTTTTGATCTAGCAGACTTTATTGAATTTCTCCCACTTTCCGAGTATTTCATTCAATCTATACTGTAGGTGAGAAGTGGGAACGAATTAGAAAGTCTGCAGAATTGTCAGTTTTCAATTGCTGTCAAATCACAGTCAGAGGCTATCCCCTCAATGTACAATTGCTTTGTGTGTGTGTGTGTGTGGTGGGTGGTTGTTTTTCTTTTTTTCAGGTTTCTCAATATCTTGTTTTTTCCTTTGCTTTATGTTGTACAACGCTATTGATCGCACGGAGGAACACAAGTCTTTCTGTTACACCATAGCAAAGTTTTCCAATAACAGCAGTTCCTGAAGTGTTACAGTACTGTATATTCCACCTTATAGTGCAGCAACACACACACACACACAAAGCAATTGTACATTATATGTTTATTAATTACATAATTGCATGTATTGTAGAGGATCATCTACGAAACAAGTTATCTCATTTTTAATCTGTCTTTTTTCTTTTTTCATAAAGCTAATAAGACAAAAAAGTCACTAAGGTTTACCCAAAGAATAAAAAGCTGCATTTTCCTATGATTGTCACAAAGCGCTGACACTGGAGACTCCTTCTATAAATTCTTCCTTACGAAAACTATATGGACTGGTATGCTGTTCATACTGTTGCCTGGTTGTCAGTATATTGTATACTGATATAGTCATGCATTAAAGGTGAACAATGATATAAAACAGACAGCTGCTGTTATCTTCTATGCATATAATAGGACTAAAGTTGGCGTGTCAAAATGATTTAAGGGGACATAAGATTAGTATTTTTACACATTAAGAATTTTCGTCTGTCTATTTGTTCGTGCACGCATCACGGAACAACGACTAAATGAATTTTAATGGGGTTTTCGACCCACGGGAGGAGAAAATGAGATGCTACTTTGAAATTTAAATGTAAAACGCCCTTATATATCATCACCCTCTCACACCTTCATTCTGCGCACTTCACGGTAACACAAAATTTTTTTTAGTTTATTTCAAAATTCAACACTCACGTTTTCGTAAATGTGCTCATGAGTGTGTGATTAAATTCCACGCGAACAAAGTCGCGTGTACATCTGGTTAAAAATGAATCAATTAATAAATAAATAAACAAATACTTTCTGACCAATCAGAATCGAGTATTCAGTAGCGCTGCACTTACACATTAAATAAAACATTCTTGCATGCATATATGTACACTAATTTTTAACAATGCAACATTATGAAATCCACCCTACAAATAGAAAAGCATAATGCCGCTGATTTTTTTTAATTGTACTTTTATACTGTACTTTTTTGTAATATATAGGTTTGCTCTGCCTTTAAAATTAATGCTGTTTATTAGAATTTTTTCCCCTTAAGACCTTGCTTCAAAATATAATAAAAAAAAAAAAAATAATATATATATATATATATATATATATATATATATATATATATCTGCTTGCTTATAACTGGCTACATTTTAGGATGATTACAGCAGTCATGCAAGGGCACTTACAGTAAATTTCCCTCCGGCTCCTGTCACATACCGAACCAGTCTATTGAAATACCCTCTATTATTACTGTCATTTTTATTTGTTATTCTCTTACAGTGCAAATGCATTAACTCACAGCTAGAAAAGCCAATATGCGTTGACCTTCCCAAGCAACCCACAGTTTATTTGAGTTAAACCATATATGTGTGTGTGGTCACCTTCTGTAATCGTGTTCGTGCAGAAACATTAATTGTAGTAGAGTTGACACTGCCCCAAAGGCTGCTTGTAATTGTTATGGTAATAAAAAATTATTAATTTGTGTGATGTCTCTACAGAGACCACTCCCTCTGCTGCCCCGCCCTCACCTAGGCCCAGAGTGGGTGGTGCTACAGGAGGATGCAGTGCCCTCCTCTGCTCATACCATATCCTCCTGGCGTGTGTCCTGCTGTCCATGATGTGGTACGTACAGCCTTTTTTTATCTACCTTATAAACCAGGAGTCCTCCTGTACAGTATATAGTCCAATAAGGACTCTCAACAATTGGCCATGATTCAGTTTTCACCTTACTTAAAAAAAAAAATACATCCTGTAAACTTGTTCTTAATGCTATCAAGTTTAAGCATTTGGTGTATAGGTTTCCTAACTGAAAGACTTTGATATGGGTTGATACCATGTAGCATTACTGCCTCACAGGTGCCTGGTTTGATGCTGAGCTCAGGTTGCCATCTGTGAATTTTGCATATTCTTTCCAAGACCATGTGGAGTTGCTTCAAGTTTCTCCATGCTTCTTCCTGCTTACCAAAAACAAGCTGTTTGCTTGATTAGCTACACCCCTAGGTGTGATTGTTCATACGCATGCTGTCCTGCGACGAATTGCTGGATTCCAAATCAGTGATGGCGATGAAAACACCAAGGTTTAGTCCTACCCAATGCTAGCAGGATATTTCCAGCAGGGAGGATTTACATCCAGTGTGATCAGGATATGATCCACAGTCTACTTCCATCAGCGTTAGCAGAATAAAATCTAATGAGTATTCACAATTAGCAATAACATGATAGGCTCCAGGCTGTATTCCCACCTAGAGTTAGCGGTAAAGACTCCAGGGTGTGTGGCCACTCAGTGTTAGCGGAATTGACTCCAGGGTAAATTCCTAACCAAATTCCTAATGTGATAGATTCTTGGGTATATTCCTAACCAGGGATCCCAGGATAGCCTCTGGGGCGCATTCCCACCCTATAGGGTGTTTGCTCAAACAAGGTTCCCTGGATAGCCTCAAAAGTTTGCTCCAAGAAATGTTCTTGATATGGGCTACATGCTGTATTTCCACTCTGTATTTTAAACCAGGTTCCCCAGGATAGTCTCCTGATTTACTTGGACATGAATTGCAGACATCGAACCAGCATAAAGCAATTACTGAAGATGATAAATATTGAATGTTGTGGTTGAAAATAAGTTGATAGGTTGGTGATGGTTTACAAAGCAGACGATGTAATTAAATTGTTACTAGTTGATGGATGATGCTGTAAGCAATAATAAAGCATTTCTGATTCCCATATTCTGTGCTCCTACCAGGGATGATTTCTGAGATTCAAAGCGATGGGTATCACATACTTACCCTGCATTTCAATGCTGTTTTCCAATTACTGCAATCTTATCGACTTGCCGTTGCCATCTCCCCTAGAGGCAATGCCTTATTGCCAAATTATGAGCTGTTTCAATACGTGAATTGGCCCATTTTAATGGCTGGCTGGTTGAGTCAACATAACTGGAGACTTTTTTTTATTGTATTCTGTAGCTCTGTAGGACAGATACATCGTTTCATCTCTTTTCAAGCATAGTTAGCAGGTTCATGAGATCATTGCAACGATCTGGCTACCACTTGGTCACTCATGTCGTGTAGAAGAAAAACAATTTAGACAAGCAATGACGAGTCAACTAGGGCATTATGTTTAATTGCCAGGTAGAGCTGTCCATAGAGACTACCAAGTCATCTTGTCCCAACACTCACAGAGGGCAGCCTAAACCAGAGACCCGAGATCAGTAATGTTGATCGATCCTCAATAGCTGCTAGTTGACAGGTCCGCCAAGTAACGAGCAGAAGATTCATTATGTAGGCATACAGTACACATGTTTACAGTGTGCCTATTCACCCAGAACTCAAAACAGTGGAGTAATGAGCACTGCTCTAATTAAAGCCTGCTCATGCATAGGATCAGGAGCCTGTGGCTCTACAGAAAATCTGAGGCAGGAAACTGGGTGACCTTCTAGCTTGATTGAATGTCCTGGTAGTCCTATAGGAGAATCTGTACAAAATAGTACTACGAAGTCCATAGCTAGATTTGTCTGCAAGAAGTAGATTAAATTGGCCAATCATTAAAGGTCTTGAGAATGGCATGGAGTCATCATAGGTTTCTGTCTAACAAATCCATAACGGCAGGGAGTATTTTGATGTGTATGGCTTTTCCCCCCTCTCAGAGTATGCAATGGTGAAACACTACTGAAGCCATTGCACTACTTTCTTGGAGAAAGTGATGTGATGGCAAAGCAGGGTTAGTGTTTGGATCATTAAGTCTTGTAAGATCAAACACCAGCTTTGTCTAAGCTTTAATGTTCTCCTGCTGTTGGCATGCAGTGCTCATGATCCTTGCCGTAGGCCAGCCTGAAGGTGAGGCTCAGCAGCCTTTTTTTCCCTGCAAATTCTACAAACTTAATTTAACATCTTCCCAAATTTTCCACAAGCGTCCTACAGTCAATTTAAACAAAATTCTGGCCAGGGTTTAGCATTGGTCTCACAGATTATCACTTGGTGTTGTTTCCATGGCAACAAATGACGTGTATGTTTTGGTCCTGTCTCCACACCGTACTGATATTTTTTTACTTTTTTTTATTAGTTCCTGATTTGATTTGATCTACTGTATGAAAGTTTTACACAGATGTAAAAAAATGCTGTAAGATGTTAATCTTTGCAAAAAAATAGATGTGTTAATAGTTTATTTTTATAAATTAACAAAATGGAGAGTAAATGAACTAACTCTGTGGTTAGCTAACATCTTGGAGAACTAAACATAACGTTTGTTCTCGGTTGTACTGTTTAAGACAATAGCAGTTTTAGTCAGCTAATCCCTAACAGTTTTTAGTCAATAAATACTTATTACACACTGACAGGGTTTGGGTGCAACTGCAGGGTTTTATTGAATAAAAAAGAACAAGCCAAAATCAAAGTCAATAGGCAGGCAAAGTATCAGGTGTTTAGCAGACAGGTTTAGCTAGGCTACGCAGAACTCAATAAACAAAACAGACAGGGTCAATACTGTGAAAGTGTGTGCACAAACAAAAAGCTCAGTGTTCCACACATCAAAAACATTCAACCGTTGTTGTTGTAAGTCTTTCGGCTGCTCCCGCCGAGGGGTCGCCACACAGGCCCTTCCTGATGCAACCCTCCCATGTTATCTGGGCTTGGGACTAGCACTGCGCAGTGGCTGGGGTTTAAACTTGAGCCTGCCACAAGAAACCTACCACTGAGCCACAAGTGCCTCTAGACGAGTAACAGTATTTTGGATTATATTTCTTGATCATGTTGATAATGAACCTGTAATTGTGCTTAGAAATCTGGGTAACAGTAACAAGTTGACTTTGGAGTTTGGCTAAAGTGTGTGTTCTTACACTATATAAACAAAAGTATTTGACCAAACCTGTTAATTATTGAATTTAAGTGTTTCAATCACACCCCTAATCCCCAGTGACGGTTTAATGTTAATGCTCCAGCATACCAAGACACCTTGGACAATTCTAGGCTTCCAATTTTGTACCAACCATTTGGGGAAGGTCCTTTTCTATTCTATCATGACTGAGCCCCAGTGCACAAAGCAAAGACTATAAAGACATGGTTTGATGAGTTCGGTGTGGAAGAACTTGACTGGCCCAAACACAGAGCCCTGACCTCAACCCCATCGAGCACCTTTGGGATGAATTGCAATGGAGATTGCAAGCCAGGCCTTTTCGTCAAACATCAGTGTCTGACCTCATGAAAGCTCTACAGAATGAATGGGCAGGAATTCCCACAGAAACACTCCATAATCTTATGGACAGCCTCCCAAGAAGAGTGGAAGCCTGTTATAGCTGCAATAGGAGGATCAACTCCATATTAAAGTAGATGTATTTGCATACAATGTTATTGCAGGTTTGGCCAAATACTTTTGTTCATATGGCGTATGTGGTGCGGTTCTTAAATTTTCCAAATGTGCTATAAGAAATTTAAAAAAAACTAAGTTTCCATTTATGCAATGCTAGCTTGTTCTGTTAGGGATATATCTACAGTATATATGAGGATCTCTAAAGCTGTTTAATAAGCGTAATTTAGAATTACACAACATTTTCCTAAAGTCTTTTTTTTTTGTGCTTTAATATTGCTGGGTAAATTTAATAATACAAAACAAAAAAAAGTTTTTTGTTTGTTTGTTTGTTTGTTTTAATAAAGCCATATTAGATAAGATTCCTACCTACCCATCCTACTCCAATTAGACAGACGGAAATGTGTTGTGTAACCTTCATACATATTTAAAGCCAGGTATAGCTGGATCCGGTATATTAAAGCAATGAAAACAATTGTACTTAATACAAACCTGCCTCATCATATTTCATATTTGTTTTGATTTTATTGTTAGTTTGTTTGTTTCCTTGCTTGTTAGAATAAAATCTTTTCATTTTAAAATATCACAATATGTAATTGAAGCAAACTTTTCAGTCTTGCACTGTGTGTGTGTGTGTGTGTGTGTGTGTGTGTGTGTGTGTGTGTGTGTGTGTGTGTGTGTGTGTTTTTTCCTTTCCTGATGAGATTACATTATCGCATGTTAAATTATTCACCGAATCATAAATGAAATACTTAAAACTGGCTGCAATTATGTTAAGTGTCATGTTTCCTGCTGCATACAGAGGAACTGATCAGCTTGAACAAACTCTCCAGATGAAATGTGCGAGTCAGAGAAGCTCAAGGTTCTGATATGAGATGTAATAGATACATGTGCAATTTAAAATTAACTAGTGTACCATCTAGAATCCAACTGTGAAAAGTAACATTTTTGAAATAAGGTGTTCTAAATCGATCTACAAGCTTCTCCGTATTTAGATATTTTAATGATAAAGTAGCTATAGTAGTACTACAACAAAAAAATCTCTAAACATGTTTCCAGCTGCTTTATGGGTAGGATGGGTAAACATTTCATGTTTTGTGAACCCCTCCCAGTAGGAGTGGCATTTAAGGGGCATTTAAGTCAAACCAGGACTTTAAACACAGTATCTTACCGGAGTTAAATGTTTAAACGGTGCAAACATTTTAAAGACTGCTGTACATCCAGGCCATAAATCTACAGTACAAATTGTTGCCAACTTGTGGGAGAGACTCATCTGTCTGTGGGAAGTGGCATGACAGGCATGACCTCGTTCCAAGTGATTTCCATGTGTTTGGGTGATTAAATGTGTTCCAGCATTTCAGACATGACGCAGCAAATTATGGCTCCGGCGTACTGAGAAAGCTTTCTACCTTGATGGTATCCGTCATAGTGAAACAATGTGCATTAGGGATTATATAGAGAAATAAAGGGAGTTTTTACTCTTATAACTGTCTTCTGTTTTTCTGCGCAATCAAAAGTCCTGGTTTGACTTAAAAAAAAACAGTAAGCATTACTTTACTGTCAAACATTTAAACAATCAGGGTTTCCTCCACAACCGATGGATCTGTTGATTTTTAACTAATTATGTTAATCAGAAATAAATTCATCCTCTGTAGCTGTAGCACAAACCTGCTGTTTTTATTCTAAACCTGTCCATGCTTGCCTGAGGTGCACACTCCTACATGCATCCTACATACTAAACAAGACTTAAACTTGGTTACTGACAGATATAGCAGTTTACACCTTCTGATTTGTTTGATTTAAAAAAAAAACATAATAGCATCCAGGATATGTGTAGAGAGAAACAGGGTGGTATTTTTTTATGAAAATTATAAGTATCAGTTGTATTAGTGCTATTTAAAAAATAATCTTCATACTGCCATACTTTATAAAAAAAATAATTAGGCTGTATTTTTTATTATTATTATTATTATTATTATTATTATTATTATTATTATTATCATTAGTAGTATTATGATTATATATATTTTTTATTCCCCACATTAAACCACTATATTTGGGGACAAAACATAACTTCTTGTTAAAACTATTGTAAAAAAAATATATATATATATATATATATATTATTATTATTATTGTTGTTGTTGTTGTTGTTGTTGTTGTTTTAAATATACATTATTTATATACATTATATATTTATACATTATTTAAACTTTTATTTAATTACTTTCTTACACTGGTCACAAAAAGTCAGTAGGTACAGGATATTATTATTATTATTATTATTATTATTATTATTATTATTATTATTATCATGTAAATAAGTAAGCAAATAAAAAAAATAAGATAAAGCCATAAATATTTATAGCTGGCTACTTTCTTACATGGTTCATTCTGTGAATATCTTGTTCATGGTAAAAGCAGGGATCTAAAATTAAGACGCTTTTACGCAGGATGACAAACAACATCAGCAGATCTGTTCTTCTTATTTTTATTTTATTTTAAGCATTAAAGTTTTAAAAAAATCCCTGCGCACGTGAGAATAGCTGCTCTAGGGTCAGACACCTCTGTTGAATTACCATCTAGAGTTTTCAATGACTACTGTACAGTGTCGATATAGGCCAGAAATCAGATGAATCAGATGAACACTGAATGTGTTAAATCAACACTGGTTGAAAGTACAGTTTTTATCATTTGTACAATTTAATTCTATTTTATTTAAGAACAGAAGTGGGGAAGAAATGTTTTACTGTGACAAGTTGAAAAGTGCAGAGTTTATGTAATATCCTTCGCAGCAACCTCATTTCCCCTCTCGTCTGTTCCAAGCACTCAGCATTCAGCAACACCAGTGTACTAATCACCAGTCTGATCATCATCTGTTATCATCCGCACCAGTTTCTCACTGGTTCATGCCTTAAGTTAGATGTTTTTTATGCTTGATCGATTTGTACATCAGTATCTGGCCTAAAAAAACCCTGCTCAGGTACTGTATATGGACTGGACTGAAAATGAGAGCCAACAATGAGATTTAAAAAAGTCCTGCAGGACGTCTGGAGAACTATTCCTTAAGACTACATTAAAAAATACAATAGTCTGGCTCTCTAGAAGCAAAATATGAAAAATTCATGGGTGGCTCAAGACTTCTGCACAGTTGTAAGTGAAGCATGTTGGAGATTTTTCTGAATTTTACGGAAGGAAAAAAAAGTCTATATTTATGAGTTAATTCTACAGTACATCCGTAAAGCTGTGGATGACAGAAATGTTGCTTTATCTTAATGTATATAAAAATATATGCTTATTGAATTCTCTCTCTCTCTCTCTCTCTCTCTTGCAGATAATATAATTCATTCCTGTGGAAAGTCTTCGAATTCTATTTTGCACATCTAAATGGATATCGTGCATTGATAAATTAAGTTTTTTTTCTCTCACAAAAAGAAAAAAAAATAGTGCGATTAATAAACAATGACTTTAAGAACCGAAAGGGGGAAAAATAAAAAAGGACTGAAACGCATCATGGGTGGCGTGGCTGAAGGTGGAGTGAGCGCAGGCACGGGACTCTGAACCCCAGGGAAGCTAAACATATGGGGACACACGAGTCAACAGGCTTCTGTCTCACAGCAGCACAACAATGAAAAAAACCAACCAACCAACCAACAAACAAAGCATCCATCCTTTTTTCCCCTTTTGATTATTATTATTTTTTTAATAAATCAGAGCCTTTTTTGACGTTTTGCACACACACTGGAGACGGTAGTACAAGCTCAACCTTTGTGTGTCATGAAATTCAGCAGCATACAGCTAACTGGTCATGCCAAAGACGTGGAGATTTCTCTTTCCCACGATCCTTAGCTTCCCCAAGCCTGTGTCTGTGCGAGGGACTGGAAGCTGCAGCGCAAAATCTCCATCCAGCAAACCGGAGCTTCATAGACTGAGGACTAACAAACTTAGAATGAAGGTCATCATTTCAATTAATTTTCTCTTTACAGCATTTAGCTTTCTTTCTTTTTTTTTCTTTCTTTCTTTTTATTTCTCTTTATTGGATTTGGCCCTTGATAATGAGAGGCTGAAAGACAGATGCTTACACACACACACACACACACACACACACACACACTTTAAAGAAAACAGTGTCTTACTCCATGGTGGTGTACTGGACTGAAATTTTTAAATGGAATAAACATGAATTGTATCTGACCAATCTGTTTATTAGTTCTATGTAGAACCACTTTTATCGCTCAAGTCTATACGCCTTTTTTTTTCTTAAATCTGATTTTCATAGCCAATGTCCAAATTTTCTGTTGCATTATTCACCGAATACTGTTGTAATTTTATGGGTTTTTTTGTTATTGTTTTTTTAATTAAGCAACATACATATAGCATCTTAGTTTATTTTTCTCATTGACAATTGCTTAATTCTCCACGATCATATTTTGTAAACTACGATATGTATCTTTAACATGGAAAAAATACTTTATTATTTAATAATGTATGTATTAGCCTTAGATTCTTGTAACCTGTATCTGGGTTCTTTTTATAGATGTATATAAAACAAGAGGTTGTTCATTAAATGTGACCATTTCACAATGAGTTGGACTAGTCGATTGATTGTTTCCATGATCAGATATGAATTCATCAAAGAATACAGCAGGTAACAGTTTCTTAGTAACTTATTTAATATTTCCATAGTATTTTTTTTTTCAATTGTAAGTGTTAGCTGTTAGTCCTAATCTGTTCCTGTTAATGCAAATTTATTTATTTAACTCTTAGTCTAAGAGACGTTCATGTGTAAGTAAGAACTTTATGAATATCCTGGTAACTTTCGTCACAAGTCATTTGACCTTGAGGGTGACACCATCTTTGTCGGCAGGTGGCCGCTATTCTTGTGTGGCAAGTATTGTTTTTTATTATTATTATTATTATTATTATTATGCTGCTACTGTAGAAGACCTGCAATGATAAGCCTTCATATTGGATTGCCCTGAAGGACAGGAGGTGCCCCGTTATTCATAATTATATATTATATATATTATTAAAATTCAAATCAGACATTATATCAGTCATGTAAACCCACCATATGAACAAAAGTATTTTTAAATTCAGGTTTTCCAATCAGGCCCCTTATCCCCACTGAAGTGCAATCCCAATGCCTTAGCATACCAAGACATCTTGGACAATGCTATGCTTCCAAACTTGTGGCAACAGTTTGGGGAAGGCCCCTTTTTTATTCCAACATGATTATGCCCCAGTGCACAAAGCAAAGACTATAAAGACATGGTTTGATGAGTTCAGTGTGGAAGAACTTGACTGGCCCGAACACAGAGCCCTGACCTCAACCCCATTGAGCACATTTGAAATTAACTGGAATGAAGATTGTGAGTCAGGCCTTCCCGTCCAGCATCAGTGGCTGACATTATATATGATCTACAGAATGAACGGTCACAAAATCCCACAAAAACACTCTCTTGTGGATCCAAAAGCTGAGTTTGCAAACATGCAGAACAAAAAAATCATGAAGAAGACTAGTAGGCTAGTAGGCATATATATATATAAAATCAGTAGATGCCTTCTAGGCTTCTTCATGATTTTTCTGTTCTGCATGTTTGAAAGTGCAATGAACCAAATCATACAATATTTCAGCATAATTGTATCTTGCCCCGCTGGAAGTCACAGCTCTTTAGGCTTCATTTTGAGAGACAGATTGCTAATATAAATGCCACAGTTTAAAACAACTCTGCACCTTTTATCTACTAACTTGTAAATTAAATAATGAGGTAAAGACACACACACTTGGCTACAGAAGAGCTGAGCAGCTGTTTTGCTTCCTTAAAAAGTGGCAAAAGCAGTAATTTAGCCTAAATAGGTGGTTAATTTGCTGTCTACAATAATTCTTTTTTAAAGGTGGAATGAACAGGACAGGTGAGCATTTATGTGTGCACACAGTTTATTGCTGGAAGTGAATTTGGTGCAGTGTGACTAATAGGCCATGTACAGCACACAGATAAAAACTGCACACACGCTCTGAACACTAAATTTACTTCCATTCCATCTATTCATTATCTATTATACTTATCCTGTATAGAGTTGCTGGAAGAACTGGAACCTCTCCCAGTGAGATCGGGACACAAAGAGGGGTACACCCTGGATCACATGGAAATGATGTCAAATTATGTAGCATAAGAGAAATAAAACACTTAAAGTTGTTCTGTTATTAGAGGAAAAACAATTATAGTTTAAGAAACGTTCATACAAAATTTTTATTTATCTAAATATCCATGTAAAATACGTCATATTGATTTTTATTGATCAGATTACACATTTTTATCTATATAGCCTTTATGCATTTGTAGTATAACATCTTTATTTAACATTTAATGTTATGGAATAACAAGGAAGGCCTGTTTTTTTTGTCTGGATTTCAGGAGACTTAGGGCACGAGGTGGGGTACACCCGTGGACAGGGTGCCAATCCATCGCATAGCACACCCACACTCATTCACACATTATGAGTAATTTGGGAACACCAATTAGCCTAATCTGGACTGTGGAAGGAAACCAGATTACCCAGAGGAAACCCACCAAGCACAGGGAACATACAACCTCCATGCACCCCAAGGGAAGAATCAAACCCTTGACCCTGGAGTCGCGAGGGCACAATTCACAATGCTTACCAATAATGAATTAGAATTAGTTAATTATTTAGGAACGAATCAAAAAACCTTGCTGCTGAACTGTTCACGGCTATGGGATTCAAGACATCAACATCACTATGGAAATGTCAAAAATCTGAATCTCCCTCATACTGAATTGTTACAGTGAATTTCTGTCTTGAATTGTTGTTGAGTATGGAAAAGATTTTGCTTTTGTTCCTTGCAAAACTGTCTAAACGGTCTGGAATAGGAGCTGCGTCTGGCAACAGATGACTGACGTAACATTTAATTAGGCTGTCCTGGGTCTCATCCTTGTAACATGAAAAAGTCAATTCCTAAAAAAGAAAAAATCCCTAGAGGTTATACAGCAGTGTATTCCATGAATGTAATTTACTTTTTTTTGACTGGCTTTTGTTGCAATGTAAGAAAAGTCATCTTGTCAGCTCCTCCATGTGCTCCTATCTCTAGGAGAAAATTTTTGCCTTGTCTACGCATCAGTCTCCCTTTCTATCCACGAGCCCTCTGTTGATTCAGCCTTCACATTTCGGGCTTCCAGGCTGAAAGACATGAGCGCTTATTAGCTGGCAGAGAAGGAGAGGAAAATCTTGCTGGAAAATCAATGGCCCATAACGTTCGACTGGAGGCCTGCGGGCTCTGGTCAGGCATTAAGATGACAGATCTGGTCTAGCCGAGAAGCACAGGAGGCTTTGTTAGTTCCGTGGATCGAGGGTGGAGGTTGGTGATGGATTGCCTATGGATTGTGATTTCGGCAAGCTTTAAAAAACATGTCAGCACATTTTCGCAGGAGTTCTGCTTTTGAAAATGTTTGGTACTGATGTGGCTCTAACACACTCTCCTGGCACCAGCTCTGGCAGCGGAAATAGCAGAGAATTGTGGAAAGAAAAATGAAACAAATTGCTTGGAAGAGTAATAGACATGACAGTCTTTTATGGCCTTTTTTTTTTTCTTTTATTCATCTTTTCACTTCCACCCCAAAAGAATGCAAAGCATAATTCAACACTTCATTGGATTTACAGCAGGTGGAGTTGCCTTTCAGGCAATCGCTTAATATCAAGACATCTGTGGAGCCATAAAATATCTGAATTTGGAATATGCACTTTTATAAACAAAAAAAAAATAGAGAATATTTTAGTTTTTCTGTCTGTACACTGCCTGGCTGCTAAACGTCCCCATTTCAGAAGTGTCAACATATTGGACTGCATCAATCAATGGAAACAGCTAGGGAGATTTGAAATTACTGGAAACTGGGTCAAGAACCCTTCAACACCTTATGAAAAACCTGAAAGGATAGTACTGAACTGTCAACTGTCAGAAATAACATCATAAATCGAGATCTTTTAAACACTTTTTTTTTTTTTTTTTAATGAAGGGGAAAAAAACATAGCTATTTGTAATAGTAAAGGTAAGAGCATTTCCATACACACACAATGTGAGTAGTTAGACAAAGACAGGTTTCAATTTGCTAGAAAGCATAAGGATTGGACTTTAAAGCCATAGAAAGGTCATGTGGTCTGATGAGTTCAGATCGATCCTCTTGGTCCACTATACAAGCCTCTGGAGACGGTGTTACTGTATGATCTGGAGTTGCTTCACTCGGTCAGGTCTAGACACAGCAATGTTACGTGGCAATAAAATGAAGTCAGCTGTTGACCTGAATGTACTGAATATGACCAGGTTTTTCTTCTCCTCTGGAACACAGGTACAGTATATCCCAGGACACAAAATGTGAAAGCAGTTCTGAGACCATGAGGAACCAGTTTCACACATGAACCGGCCACCAGATTGTATGCTGTAATCAAAGCTAAAGGGTGTTCAATTAAATCTTTTTCACTTTTTTTTAATTAGGTAAGATCCAGAAAAAGGTTAAGATTACTCTAGGGAAAGATTTCCAAAATACTGTAACTTGGAGAAGGATTTAACTTTAAAGTAGAGCTATTTGTTTTTAAAATACAAGTGTTCAAATACAAGTACTGGTTAAACAAAAAAATATTCTGGCCTCATGTAGCTTTATAATTTTGTTATTATGGCTTTTACTTAAATAAATATAACTTGTAATTTACTTTATTTAATGTATTTAGTTTAATTAACCTAAACATACCCATTTATAACCATTATTTAACATTATTTATTTTTAACAAATTATTATTATTATTATTATTATTATTATTATTTTATAATTAAGTGGAGATTCTGCCCTTGATTTAAAAATATTGATGCATGAATATATTTTTTAAGTGTATTTTACTAAAATTATCCAATAAGTCAATCATGTTCCAGCAGCGTAATATATAGAAAAACAAAATCATGCTTATACCGGCCACAGGCATTGGATTGCATAAAACATCAGAATACAAATAAATATGCTCTCAGGGATGATTGTTTACGCCAGAGTATTTTAAAAAGTCCAAATCGGTTAGTCTAAAATGCATAAATGAATGGTGTTACATGCGTTCCTATTTAAATGACCAGTGGATATATGGTAGTTTGAGTCAGAAATAAATGTCTTCATATTTTACAGTCAAATTCCAACAATAATATTATTGTGTAATAATGTATATTAAATCCAGTTTACAAATCTTTTAACAGTACAGTACTTTACCTGCACTAAGCCAGGCCTAACCATACTGTAAACATACATCTGTAGTAGTGCTGTTATCTTATAATACCTGGAATAAGCATTATGACTTGACAGTGTTCGAATAAAAAAAATAAATAAAGATCTGTCATGATACGTGTTAACGAGAGTATTCTTAGCATAACATGGCTTGACACTCATACCACTATATCACTGCAAACGTGACATGTTTACGACATGATGATGTTGGTTTTATGATGTACAGTAAGCTTCAGGTGAAGTGTTACCACACACCCACACATGCCTGAGCACATACTGTACTGCTAATTTCTTCTTCTTTTTTTTTTCATGTAAAATGGTACTTAATAGAATTGTTTTATTTTTCCTTCAAAATATATCATTCAATATTTTACAATTTTATAAATTCTAGATTCTGCATTGTATAAAAGCATGCAGTTTCTCAAATGTCCACTTATAGCTGGCTCCAAAAGTGAGACCTCCATGTTTAAAATGTCCAACTTTACAAAATAAATAAATGTTTGCAGCCTGGTACACAAATAAATGGTTTTGGTCTCTATAGCTAGATTTTCCCTTCATGAAAACTCTATTGGCGGCACAGTGGCTTCATGATTGCACCTCCAGGGTCCGGGTTCGGTTCCCGACCAGGTTCGATTTCCGCCTCTGTGTGCATGGAGTTTGCTTGTTCTACCTGTGCTTGGTGGGTTTCCTCTGGGTACTCCAGTTTCCTCCCACAGTCCAATGTGCACACACAGTGTGTGTGCCCTGCGATGGATTGGTACCCTGTCCAGGGTGTACCATGCCTCATGCCCTAAGCTTCCTGGCATAGGCTCCAAGCCCCCCGTGACCCTGTATACAAGATAAAGCAGGATAGAAGATGAGTGAGTGAGTGAGTGAGTGAGTGATAACTCTACGGAGTCTACTGATATATATCAAACTCATCAGTTAAAATTACATTGAGTCATAAAAATGATGCAAAGTTAGGGGTGTGTATAAATTAGTATTGCAGGTGTCAAACCATTAGCTGGCTGTTATGTATCACTTTAGCTGAATTCTGGATTTATTGTAGATTAACTTCTTATGAGAAATGTAGGAGTTGACATGGAAAATAAAATTAGACACCTTAGCATTTCAGATAAGCTAAAGATGACCTTGCTAACTTATGGTAGTTGATTTAAGTAGCCATGTTCTAACCAACAGCCGGGCTCTGTTCAATCCACCTGTTTACCCATTCATGGATTAACCGGGGTTTAGACGTAGTCAACTAATGCCAAGGTGGCAGCAACCAGGTCTTCAACAGTTGAACATCAAAACCAATGGGTGATGTTATGGAAGGGTTGTTTAGTTTTTATACAGTATATGCTTTTCACTCATGTTCTTGACAATATGCTGGTAATATTATTGTAATTAAATAATTGGAAAATAGATGCAATCTCAAACATCTGAATATACAGTATACAGTATATCTGACCAAAATGTGCTCAAGGGTTTGATGTCTTACTAACCACATTCTCCAACTCAGCAGCTAAATCTATGTACCCCACACTGACTGTCTTTAGAAATATAGTCTCCTTAATCCTAAAATCTCCATTCCTGCTGGTTCCAATCCACACACCAACTGCTAAAGCAGCTCTCAGCCTGTGATCTGATCTGATCAGCATTTTGACATTCTTCATCATTCATTAGGTTTAAACCCCAACTGTGGATTTCAGCAAAATCAATAGCTCATTGCTCGGCTGTCGACTCCTGGACCTGCCTAATGACAGGTTCGACCTTTTAGAGCGGCTAACTACAAGACTGACATCTAATCACTTCAGGGCACAATTGCCATAGCGTTTCACGGTTTCACGAAAGGTGAGGAATACCTTAAGGAGATTCTGGAACTTTTGGATAATCTCCAAGCTCAACTTTAACATTTCCATTCGCAGCTGGTGACGACATGGAGGGAGAAAAAAAAAACTTTAGCTCAGTAACTGGAATAAATGACCCCGAGTGATAATTAAAGCTAGTGCTGATCATGCCTCAGTGCAATTCCAGTGATTTGATAAAATGATAGTAATTATCATTATAGATCTCCGGTTATTAGTTGGACGAAACTTCATTAATATATAATGTATTGTACTGTCTTCTAAAATTACTGGCCAGCTTTTTTATCATTTGTTCTGAGTTTTGTCTAATGAAAATGCAGCGCCAGGGTAGAACGATCCAGGGTGATCTTGGGTTACTGAACCTTTGGGTTGTCACTAGGTTCGTCATTTTCTTCCTACCTTCCAAAAACATGCCAGTTGTTGGACTTGGCTATACAGTATATGCAACAATTTGGAATAGTTGCATCTTGGAATAGATGTTTTGTGATGGACTCCCATTTGGTCCATGGTGTATTCCTGCCTTATGACCAGTCTTCCTAGCACAGGCTCTACCCTAGTCTTGGAAAAGTGAGATTACTGTATTTTTCATTTTCTACCATCGTTTTGAGCAAAGTGAGAAAACCTATAGCTAAGCCAAGCTAAGTAGAGATCAATAGAAAGACTTTAATACAACTGCCATCACTACCACTGATTCCATCTTCCCTTTAGAATTCCTGAAGGTATAAAAAAGAAAGTTGGATCTTTGAATTTTGACCTCTGACAACCCTTTGGAAGGATGAAGGGCCAACAGGTACACACTCTAAAGTGCTGCAACCCAGTGAAGCACCGCTCACATGCACGGCACCATCCACTCTTATTTGTTTTTGGTTTTTTCCTGTTCTTTTGGCAGGAGAATTATGAGGTACAGTTTTTTTTTATACTGTTGTTGTTGTTTGCCCCTAAGCCTTTAATTCATGAATACAAAATACAACACAATATTGGGTTTGTAATTGAAGTGTAACCTTAGCTAAGTTTCTGTCAACCTGAGACTATTGCATGAACATGCTGAATTTAAACGGTAATAGAAAAATATTTATGGATTTGGCTTCTGGAAGCAATAAAATGACATCATAATGCTTTACATTTCTGACTTTCTTGACATATAAGGGAGTCTAAACCTCACCAACTGAAGCAACACCTAGGGTCATTTTTTTCCCCCTTGCTCCAAAGTCCTAGCAAACTAAAGCCTCTTTTTCTGGTCACCCTTACTAAAAAGTGGTTTTCCTACGTCCACACAGCTGTTTTGGCCCAATCCTATGAATTCCCTTCACATTGCATGTGTACGGAAATACTCTTACTTTTACTATAGCTGTGATGTCTATTGCAACTTCACCAAACATTTAAGTAGTCTCCAATCACAGTCACTGATGGTTCTACACTATGCATCCAGATTTTATGTTTTGGACAGTTCTTAACCAATTCCAGTCATTTTAATGTTTTCTCTGCTTCAGGCAGACTAATAGCTTGACCTTCTGAAACGGTGATCTTTTTGACCAGGCAGTCTATATAAGATTTACTGATAAATAAAATAAAAAATGCTCTAGTCTGTGTCGAAGAGTCAATGCTGTGCCAAAGCATTAAATGGATAAAATGCCGTGAGAGAAAGAAGATGGTTTAAATGCTGTAGGGGAAAATGGCTCCTTGGGTAAGTTGGAAATGGGGCAAAATAATAACCCTGAAAGATTACTGTATTAAATGTCAAACATTTCTACAATATGATTTTTAATAATTGACTGGGACCAATTAAATGTTTATTCCTAAAAAAGCATCAAGAGCAAATGTCTTGCAGCGACAGACTGCAAGATACAATTTTAAAAATGATTGTTTATGTAACAACCTCAGCAGCAACCTCATTTCCCCTCTCATCTGTTCCAACCACTCAGCATTCAGCATCACCAGTATACAAACCCCTGGGCCTGATCATATATATATATATATATCACCATCTGCACCTGTTTCGTACTGGTGCATGCCTTAAGTTAGATGTGTTTTTGCTTAAATAATTCATTGGTCAATGTGTGGCTGCTCAGGTATGGGGACTGGACTGAAACCGAGAACCAAAACCTTCAGGAAGCCTGAAGAACTATTCCTCAAGACTACATAAAAATTTGAGCAAAATATGAAGAAATGATGGGTGGCTCAAGACTTTTGCCCAGTGCTGTAGATAATCGATGCAGTAAACAACATCCAGAGAAAACAGTGTGAAAATACTAAAATTTATCACGTACACCTACAAAAAAGGTGTATCTTTGGTTACCTGATAATTTCCATGCTACACCCAGCTCTAACTCAACTAACATTTGAAAGGCCATACATATATATATAGAGAGAAAGAGAGATGACATCCTTCCTACCTGGAGAACATTTGACATTTCAATTTCCACAGATGTCACGTCAGAAGCTTTGACATAAGCTTTACATTAACTTTTTTAGCTTCACTGTATAAAAGGTTAATGCTATGTTTATTAATGTGTTCTGTGTATGATTCAGGTTTTATGTCAGCTTGACATCAAAGGTGATGAATTTTGCTGGTTGAAACAACCCTTTATAAAGGTTTATGACAGTTTACAGTATGTCTGTTGACATTTGTTACTAATCTTATATATTATATATATAGCCTATATATATAAAATCTCTCAGAGGAAGCCTTTAGTTTTAAATCCATCCCACTTACAACATGTTTTGATTTAGCCTCGGACCAGACCTGTACCATTTTCTGATTTGGGAATATAAGCACCGGTTGGAAGGTAGTGATTTAATCTTGGCGGGCTCTGCTTCTCATTAGTTCCTCACATCAGACCTGTTGCAGATGTACTCTGAGCCATGAGATTTGTTTGAGGAACATTGCCTGGACCGTGCCTGCTGGGGGGCCGGCCCGAGCCTGTTCAGCAGGAGAGCATTAAAGGTGCCATGTGATGTGCATTATGCATGAATCATGCTCTGTAACGAGGAGCAAAGGGTTGCGGAGCGGAGCAGAGCATCGGCGGTAGCTTGGATGAGCTGAAAAATACCAGCTCGGCCAGTTCCAGCATCACCAGCTGCTCGGAGAAACAACTGCCGCAGAAGCAGTTGATGAATTGGAAAATTCCCCATCTGGGATGAAGCCAGCCTGCTTTCATGCTCCCAAGTCCGGGAAGGAGAGGAAGGTCGAGTCAGGGAGGCGCTAATTAAATTCAGCCTTAGCCCCGTGCCTTGTCCCTTTCCTCTTTCGTTGTAGGTCAGCCATAGAGCAGAGGGTGTGTGAAGGGTTGAAGGGAACCGTGGGTGAGAGATAGTGGAGGGTGAAAGGGCCAAGCCTCCTCTCTTTCATGCAGTAAGGCATTACTAAAACTGATTTATAGCACGCTCCCCCCTCCCCATCTCTGTGGGACTTGGGTACTTTGGCGTTCCTGGTCTGCTCTTGGCTGTGATGTCTGTATCCAGCGTCCAGGATCCAGATATGGAGCTCGTGGGGAGTCGGTGAAGCCTGACACCCTGCCGCTAGGGCAGTTTTCTGGTGTATCTCATGACACAAGCTCCCTGCTTCAAAGCCATGCCGTAGTAACCTGACTGACACTTTTATGACTTGGCAAAAATAAATAAATAAAGCTGCCGTCAGCAGCAGGATGTAGCGCTCGTCTGGAAAAGAGCTCCTAATCCGCAGAGACTATCGGGGCCAAGACGCCCAAGATTTCCAGCAGCCACGCTTCGACCATAAAGCCTCACGTGTTGGCATACACACGCCAGGCAGATGCACTTATTGGTTGTGTTGGTGGGGAAGAAGAAAAAGAAGAAGAAGAAGAAAAAAAATGCACTGTTCACGAGCTCAGGAAATAATATGGCCTTTTCAGTCAAGTCAAGGCTCTGAAGTCCAGCACAAATCAATTCTAGAGGAGTCAATTGCTCAATCACTTGCTTACCTTTATAAGACAGAGCTTTAATAGGGGTAAACATGCCATGCGAGGCAGCACGACTGATTGAGTGTGATTACTTACTCATTATCCAGCTCTAAATAACATCTGATTGGAGCTGTATAATTTAGTGACAGACAGAGCTCAGTCATTTCATCCCTTATTTTATACTCTTTCAAACCACAGATTGTATAATTATCCCTGTTTATCACAGACGTGTGTATTTACATGCGCATGCACATGCGCGTCTGTAGCACGAAATCTTTTATAGACCATTTGATGCGATTGAAGTAAAACACAGAGGCACGTGTCGGGATATAATTACACCGGGAGGAGTTTATAGAGATGGGTTTGATGTTTTTATAAAACCCGGGTTTTATGTCTAACATCGTGAAAATCTACTTGCAGAAGCTTTTAAGGACACCAGGTAAGGACAACACCCATGAATTCTCTCTGTATTGATGTTCAGCTGGTTCTGTTTCAGTCTGTGAATCTCAATAGACCCTGTTTTACGCAGACACACACAGACACACAGTGTCCTCTCATCAGGGAAGGTATTAAACTGAACTGTCACTGTAATCCTGTCTTCTCTGTCCAAACATATCTGAGTTAGGGCCTAATAAAGAAATGATCCCTAGTCACTTCTGTGAATGTAGGCTGCCCCCTGCTGGACTGAAACAGGCTGGGGATATGGTGGGATTCTCGCCATGCTTAGCAATTGTCCCGTGTCTGTACGTTAGAGTAAAACAATTACAGCGTGGTAAGCCGTTACGGAAAAATAATCAACAGCAGGGTTTTCTGATATGCTTCAACGCAAAGTCCTCGTCTAAGTTACTTCCATACTAATGCGTCAATAGGTAAACTTATTTATTGATTAAAGAGTGACACTTTATACGGCGTGTTTTATTCATGTAGAGTTGCATTTAATGGTTTGGAGTTAGTCCCTGTTACGATTTTTATTCTATCAGCTACAGTATATTTGCCTCCTTTACAAAAAAAATAAATAAATAAATAAATAAACTTTTTAAACTCAACAAAGACATTTGCTGATCATAAGACAGAATAAATAAAAAAATATGCTACTTATATTTTCATTCTCGAGTCATTTACTGATAAGGTCAAAGCAATAAAGTGTCTAAAACATTCACGGCATTGGTTTATGAAGACCTATAAATGCTCAGTACTGTGGGACAGTTTGATAAGGTAGGACAAATCATTAGAATACTAGCAATAATGTTTAAGCACGACTGTAAAAGCTGATATTATGTAAGGAATAAAACACTTCAGAACATGCTGTTATGGGAAATATTTCACAATCGGGTGGTGTGAAGGTGATTATCTTCCTAGAACATAGAGTCTAGTGTTGTATTTCTCTTACTCCAAGTGACTTTGCAACTTTTTTAAATGAATGACACTCTGTATTGTGTTATATTGTTTTATGTTATGTTATGTTATGTTATGTTATGTTATGTTATGTTATGTTATGTTATGTTATGTTATGTTACTGTATGTTATGTTATGTTATGTTATGTTATGTTATGTTACTGTATGTTATGTTGTATTGTATTATTTAATGTGTGTGTGTGTGTGTGTGTGTGTGTGTGTGTGTGTGTGTGTGTGTGTGTGCTTGTGCACTCTGATGGGTTGGCTGTACACTGTCTTGTGCCCTACTGTAAGTTTCCTGGGATAGTATCTAGGTTGCCCACAATGCTACACAGGATAAGCAGTACAGACGCTGGATGGATGGATGGATGGATGGATGGGTGGATGGATGGATGGATGGGTGGGTGGATGGATGATTCGATGTATGGGTGGATGGATGATTGAATGGATGGATGGGTGGATGCATGGATGAGTGATGGTTGGATAGATAAATGGAAGGATGGATGGATGGATGGATAAATGGATGGATGGATGATTTGATAGATGGGTGGATGGATGGATGATTCAATGGATGGATGGATGGATGGGTGGATGGGTGATGGGTGGATGGATGGGTGGATGGGTGGATGGATAATTCGATGGATGGGTGGTGGAGGGATAGATGGATGGATGATTCAATGGATGGATGGATGGATGGATGGATGGGTGGATGGGTGATGGGTGGATGGATGGGTGGATGGGTGGATGGATAATTCGATGGATGGGTGGTGGAGGGATAGATGGATGGATGGATGGATGATTCAATGGATGGGTAGTGGATGGATGAATGGGTGGATGGATAATTCGATGGATGGATGATTCGATAGATAAATGGATGGGTGGATGGATGGATGATTTAATGGATGGGTAGTGGATGGATGGATGGATGGATGGATGGATGGATGGATGGATGATTCAATGAATGGGTGATGGATGGATGGATGGATGGATGGATGGATAAATGGATGGGTGGATGGATGGATGATTCAATGGATGGGTGATGGATGGATGGATGGATGGATGGATGGATGGATGGATGGATGGCTGTTAAAGTTGTTAAAAACGAATTTAGCTGTATATTATGTAGTGCGTCTGCCCTACAACCTGTGTGAGTTTAGAAAATTGTGAATCTCTGGTTTACTTTTTAGCCAAAACTAGTGTCAGAGCTGCTTCTAACCAATCAGATTTTAGAATTGAACATCACTGTGGTTTTATTACACTTTAAATGCTTATCCTTATCCAAACACTTTCAATACTTCACCAGAAACACTCCTATTCACCAGAGAGTTAAACCTTCATTTAGAATGTTTTTTTACTTGTTTATACATAAAGATTTTAATTGTAATGTTTCCTTACAATCAGGCTTTTAAACTGGAGCATGAACTTGAGTGGATGGAGTGCAAACTGATTTCTGGTATTATACACTGATCATTCGTGGCATGTAATAATAGATTAGTAATTAGTTTGATTACTGTGACTGTGGGGTTATAATTATAAAACAGTTTCTTTCAGTCAAACAGTATTACAGTTACTACTATGTGTTATGTGTCTTTATTAGAAAAGAATCAGGAGATGTTTTAATATCATTATAACACCAGGAACATTCCTAACTGAAAAACCAAAACAATAAGTTGGATTGGTATGCTGATCATTACATATAATACACTATATCAACAAAAGTATTTGACCAAACCTGTTAATTATTGATTTCAGGTGTTTCAATCAGGCTCCTCATCCCCAGTAAAGTGCAATCCTAATACTTCAACATACCAAAACATTTGGACAATGCTATGCTTCCAACTTTGTGGCAGCAGTTTGGAGAAAGCCCTTTCCTATTCCAACATGACCGTGCCGCAGTGCACAAAGACATGGTTTGATGAGTTCCGTGTGGAAGAACTTGACTGGCCCGAACACAGAGCCCTGACCTCAACCCCATCGAGCACCTTTGGGATGAACTGGAACGGAGATTGCGAGCCAGAACTTTTTGTCCAACATCAGTGTCTGACCTCATAAATGCTCTACAGGATGAATGTGCACAAAAAACTCCATAATCTTGTGCACAGCCTTCCAAGAAGAACAAAAGCTGTTATAGCATCAAAAGAGGGACCGACTCTATATTGAAGTTTATGTATTTGGATAAAATGTCATTGCAGGTTTGACCAAATACTTTTGTAAATATATCGTATGTGTTGTGTGCTGATCCCGAAATGTTGGCAGCTCCATCTAGTAAATCCCAAATTAACCTCTATTTAACAATATTACTGATGGTCTTAGTCACACACTTTTGTGTGTTTAGTTCTAGCCCTGATTTCTTCATTTTTGTTTTTTTCCCCAAGGCATTCGATTTAATGTAAGTTCATAACTGGGTTAAATGAATGGATGCACAGTAATAATGTGAACCAGTTTACTGATTTCAGTGTAAGTATAAGTGATTATTCATTCACAATGAAGAATTATATTTTGTTATATTTTGTTATATTCTTATATTACAAAACAACTGGTACAGCTGTTTTCCTTTAACCTAAAGATCAAGACATGCTTGTAAAATATTAGCATTATTACTCGCCTTTTTATAATATTTCCTTTAATATTCATATAAGTTTGACAATTTTTTTTTAACTTTTACAAATTTTTCCAAAATAATGTTATCTGACCCCGAAAAGTTTGAAAACTGCCATATAACCTTTTTTAGAAGCTTTAAACTTCCACAATTTTGATCAAAGTCTGACACATAGCTACCAGATTCTTTTTTAGCAAAAGCTGATGGTCATGATGAGCCATTGCATCACTTCTTTTTGTCACATCTTCAGCGAAGTGACGATACTTCCTAAGCCACTCATCATTACAAAACGTTTTTTTCAAAGAGAATTTGTACAAGTTACGTACATGAGATTAAGGCACTGTATGGAAAGCTGATGCACAAGCTGTGTGTGTGAAGTTGTTGCATTCTCTTTGTCTGGTTCTGTCAATTATTAATATTATTGTAAGGGTACACAAAATAACTGGTTAAAGAAACAAACAAATTATAATCAATTGATAATAAATGGTGTGTGTTGAACTGTTGTATCAAAGAAATATCCTCCTTAAGGTCAGTGCTTACGACCATATGGCATCCATGCTGATATTCATCACAACAGCACTCCTTCTCATATGATATTGCTTAATTATCACCACTCATGGAATGCCACTTGTCCAATCAGATTGCTTGGTTGGAATTTACTGTTTTATAATGAATGTTACACGGTGTTTAGCAATTGAGAAGCTAACATCTTGTACCGAAGTGAAAATTGAAATGATCCCTAGTGAAATTGAAATTGGAATAGGAGGAAGCTGAGGATGCTGCAAACTTAAGTTTTTGCATTGAATCTCATGAACTTCAACAATCTTTGTAAATGAAACTTTTTTTTATGTACCAAAACTCAACACTTTTTAACTTACTACTTTCTTTTTGACTCACAGCAAAATAACTTTTTTAGCAAATAAGTTTGCTTTTTTTTTTTTTAATTAAAACTCAACCAATATATTATGGATAATAAATTGTATACTTAAAAAACCACAAACACATACAATAACTGCAGGCTGCAATATTTATGTATTATGACAAAACTATGGCAGATGGCTATAGCTTTTTTTGGGGGGGGGGGATTACACAAAATCTTATATATGACACTCAAATAAACCAAAAAATTAAAGTTTTAATATTTTGGCATTTGTTATTTTGTGTTTGACCATGGTAGGACCTCCAGTTAACAGTTACACACACGCTACGGGCAATTCGGGAACACCAATTAGCCTAATCTGAATGACATGCCTTTCGAAAGTTTCATGTATTGTAGTATAAAAAGATTAAGAGAGATCAAGAGAGAGAGAGAGAGAGAGAGAGAGAGAGAGAGAGAGAGCAGAAGAAGCCAGAGATGTAACAGTACTAAATAAGACACATCCTACAAGAAGATACAGTAGTGAACAGTATATTACTAGATTTCATGATTACTTCCATATACAGTATGTTGTACAGTTGATTCAATATGAACGATACAAATCAAAATCAGCTTTGTTTAATTGTTTGTTTAAAATGTACAGTATTTGACAGGCTTGGATGTGATTATTGCAATACCAGATATTTCCAGAAGATGTCAGTATAAACTCATATTTTTACATCTTGAACTCATAATGCCTAGATTGAGTGATAATCCTCACTCACTCACTCACTCACTCACTCTCTGTCTGTAGCTGGTAGGTGAGAGGAAACAGGAAAGTCCAGGGAACACCCACTAGGACATAGAGGGAACATAGAGGAAACAGAGACGGTGACCTTAACACGGGACCCTGAACCTAAGCCATGAACTGGCATCGCTACCCACGGTGCCTCTGTACTGTGCTCTGTAAAGAGAGAATTTGCTGCTCCTCAACATACAATTAAAGCAACTGGTATCATAATTTGATATCATTTAACATTTTTTCTCTTTGAACCACGAGGAAAATTTGGTTTGTCTGAAAGTGTCTACACTGGGCATAACATCTGGACCATGGAGCAATGGGAAAAAAGTGGCCTGGTTTGATGCACCACACTTTCTTATGTATCATGTGGACAGCTGTGCGTGCGCGCGTGCGTGCATGCGCGTGTGTGTGTGTGTGTGTTGCTTCCCAGAGGAAGAAATGGCACCAGGATGCACTATGGGAAGAAGGCAAGCCGGCACAGGCAGTGTGATGCTTTGGGCAATGTTCTGCTGGGAAACCTTGAGGTCCTGCCATTCATATGGATGTTGATTTGACTTGTACCACCTACCTAAACATTGTTGCTGACCAAATACACCATTTCATGGAAACAGGATTTTATGGAAATGTCCATTCGAAACAGAATAATGCACCCTGCTCATCCGTTCTTGAATTCCTTTAGGTCGTGTTGCGTTTTAGATCTTTTAGCGCCCTTCACTTTGTCAGACAGGTTCTGTTTAAGTGATTTCTGGCAGTAAGATCTGGGTGTGGCAAGTGAAATTTACAGTACCTCAGCTTTCCAAAAATCACAGTTCATTCATGATTTAGCAAGGGGGGGATTACTTTTTCACAAAGGACCGGGCAGAATGTTTTTCTTAATAAATGCAATTATCATTTAAAAAAAAAGCATATTTATTTTCTTTTTACTTGGGCTATCATTGTGGTGTTGTTAGTGTTTCGGCTGCTCCCACTGAGAGGTCGCCACACCGTGCCATCCGATCTGCACGCGACTTGGCACTGGTTTTAACGCCGGATGGCCTTCCTGGCGCAAACTTTCCTTTTTTATCCGGGGCTTGGGACCGGCACTGCGTCCAGTGGCTGGGGTTTGGACATTGGGTGGAAACTGAACCCGTACTTCCTGCACGTGCCTCGGTGCCATTAATGCCACTCGGGTTATCTTTGTGTAATATTAAAATGTTTTAGTGTAACAAATATGCAAAAAAAGTTTTTTTAAAAATCAAATACTTTTTCACAGCACTTAATTTATTAAAATTTGCAAAAGTTCTGTCAACAGATTTATTAACAAAACTCATTCTGTGACTCAAAAAACTGTATCGGTGCCAAGTCACCAGTACCAGATGATCTCATTCTTCTCTGTGGCATTACCTTTTATCCTTTCAAAGTATTCTCAAATTCTTTTTAAAATATTTGTATCTATAATAATTAAGCATATATTAATCAGGATATGTAAATTGTCTATGGTATGTACACTGTTAAAGTTTACAGATTCTTTAAGATTTTAATTACAGTAAATATAAGAAGTGAGCAGCCATGTGGATCCTACCACTTAAATTATCGGTGACAATAAGGAAACTGTCCTGTGTGTGTTACCTGGCAGACTATGTTACCCAGCAGTGTGCATAAACAGTAATAAGAAAAAAAAAAAGGTTAATGTTTAAGCTTTGCAACTTGAAGGTACATTACAGTACAGTATGTTACACTGAAGGAATGGACTAACTTGAACAATTATTCATTCTATTGAGAAAGAACACTGTTGGTTGTCTTTTCTAGCTATGTAATATGTACCCTAAATTATACAGTGACTCTCATGTATCTCAATATCTCAACAACAAAAAAGGCAGATCATTTAAAGAGCCTCATCACTCACCAAGCCTATTATGTGACCTTTCTCTGTACTCTGTAAAAAGGCTACGATAGTCAGATGCTTGATGTCTTGTAAAGATTTTTTTTTTTTTTTTTTTTGGGAAAGACCGCTTCGGCATCCTCAGATGGATAAGTAGACATATTTGCGGTTATCTTGATGTGGCACTTGGTGTGTTTGGTTTGCTTGTTTGGATTAAAGGCTAAAGAAGATCCTATGCTGAAGAAAACATTTAGGGTTGTGTGTGCTTCAAAAGTGCCCGAAAGTGCACAAACACAGCCTGATTAGCCTGCATGTTTATTTTTGTGTATTACTCATATTTAGTATGCCAGTTTTAAAAGCCCTTGGCAAAACCATGCCAAAGTCATCTAGAAAACACTCTTAGTGGTGTGGTGTTAGCGATCTTAATGCATTCAACTTTATGGTCTACTATAGCAGTTTAAATGATCCCGTAGAAGGATAAACCCAGTAACTCATACGCCTGTACAGCTACATCAATAAAATCCTGTCAGAACCCAAAGGATCCACTGCTAACGTCCCGGTGGCAGACACTTCAGCACACTTCCAGATGTCCCATTGGAGCCATCCACTGAATGTTCAGAGTGGCACAACAGGAACCCAAAACCTAAGGGGTTTTGATGTTAATGGTTTTAAAGTTATGGCTGATTGGTGTATATCAGGTACTACTACTACTACTACTAATCATAATAATAATAATTACAGTATGTACAGCAACATTCTCATTGTTGCACTGTAAATTATTCTGAAGATTAGACTAATTACCATTACTACCACCATCATCATCATCATCATCATCATCATCATCGTTACCACCATCTCCAATGTAATCCTCCTCATCATCGTTGTTTTTGTACTCATCATCACCATCCTCATTATCATTATCATTGTCATATTAGAGGGAAAACATCTTTATCATCGGCAACATCATCATATTAGTTGCACAATAAATATGTATCTTCATCGCCATTATAGTCATCAGAGGAAACACACTGATCTGCATCTGAAAATCGGTTTTAATTACAAATATTTCCTGCCTCATTTTACCTTAAACCAGATTTTATATTTGATATTTTAGTCTAAGTTTTAAACCTTGCTTATACAAATATAACGACAACTAAAGCAGGAATTTATTTTCATTTCATACATATTGAGTATCAGGACGACAGAAGCTCAGCTACTGTACTGTATGTTCACTTGCTCTGAGGCTTTTTCAGAAATGTATTATTCATTAAATGATTAAATAATTCCCGAAACCCCTCATCAGTCTAATACCTGGAGTTGTTTAGACACGACACTCTCATTATCACATGCTTATATGATATTTATACTAACCCCACTACTGAACTAATAAGAAGTTTAGGAAACAGGAAACAGGAAACAGGTAGCTCTGTCGATGTAAGCATTTACTGTAAGATGGAAGAGGGGCTCAGAGGTTACTACTGCTGCACCGCACTTCAAGGGTTAGGGGTTTGGATTTTGCTTCCGGTCTGTGTACATGGAGTTTGCATGTTCACCCTATGCCTTAAGGGTTTCCTTCAGATACTCTGTTTTTTACAGATGTGTCTTGTAGGCTGATTGGCGCTTCCAAATAGCTTGTAGTGCGTGACTGGATGTGTGACTGTGTGTGTGCCAATGCCCTGTGATGGGTTGGCACTCCCTAGTCTTGTGACCTGAGCTCCGTGAGATAGGATCCAGGCTCTCATGACCCTCATGAGGGGAATAAGAAGTTGATGACGTTAGAAAACATTGTGGGTTTCAATCAAACTGGCAATCACACTCACGTTCCCATCCACATCGACCCAGCTGACCCAGCTTTAAGCTCCTTGGAGTCCACATCCCTAAGGATCTCACCTGGTCTCTGAACTCTTCTCTGCTGATTACTGTAGAAAGGCACAACAAGTCTCTCCCATGCTCCAGGATACTGGAAAACTTTTACGCTGTACCACTGAGAGCATCCTCACAAATTGCATCATACTGTGGTACGGCAACTGCACTGCTTCAGACGGTTCATCAACCATACATTTTATAATTTTGTATTTAACCCTGGAGCACCCCTTGGGTCATATTTGACTCAGACATTTACTTCACCGTTATATTCAACCCACTCACCAAAGTAACGATTTCTTTTTGCATTACAACCCAGTGTGCCCTATGTGAACCCATAACACTGACATTTAGTGGTAACTGACTGAACTAACCTGATTTTTTTTCACATCAATCATGGTTGCTACTGTGGTAAACCTTTTTGCAGGTCTGTTTATTTTACATGTTTTTTGATAGGTTGGCATGTTTGATGCCAGTGTTTTTAGTTCCTGCCCTAGAGCAAAATTTGATGTGCATAGTAATTGATGAAAAGTTAAAAAACCAATAAATATATTTTGAAATGAGAAAATTTATGTAATGAGTGAACGTAACCAGTTGGTAAAACATACTGGACATCCCAAGGGGTCATATATGGACCATGTCATTACATGTAGTAGGAAAGGGTTAATTTAAAAAAAAACATCTGTTTTAGGATTCACTGGATCTGTATCATCATTTCAGCCAAAGGAGATAGATTTCCTATTAGGATAAGGTGGTCTGGGTTTTCCAGGGTTAAATAAATACATTTTGTATTTATTCTGTATATACATACTGTATGTATATAGCGTTGAGCATGTGATCTTCTTGACATGTCTGTTTTACTGCACAATGTTGGAAAAGTAGTCATGTTTATTACTACATATACTGTATCTTTATTACCTACTGCACCTTCTGTACACTCTCACCCCTGTACACATGGACCGATACCCTCATCTACCACATTGTTATTTTTAAATAGGCCACTCATGCATTTAGTCATTCACCTTTACACTACAGGCAATTCGGGAACACAAATTAGCCTAATATATATGTCTCTGGACTGTGGGAGGAAACTGAATTACCGGGAGGAAACCCACCAAAAACATGAAAACTCCACCTATACAGGCCCTGAGGTGGGGCTCAAACCCAGACCCTAGAGGTGCAAGACCACAGTGCTAACCACTACACCACAAATACCAACATTTATGAATTAATTATTTAAAATCTCTCTCTCTCAGTATACTGTTAGAGAAAAAAATTTACACAAGTTTCAGGAAAAGTAAAATAGTATTATGTATATTATATAAATATAATATCAATAATAGCATGTTATTATCATATACATCAACATATAGCAAAAAAAAAGTTTTTCCTGAAGTGTATATACTGTAAATGTTTTTGGATGACTATATATATATATATATATATATATATATATATATATATATATATACACACACCTAAAGGATTATTAGGAACACCATACTAATACGGTGTTTGACCCTCTTTCGCCTTTCGAACTGCTTTAATTCTATGTGGCATTAATTTAACAAAGTTGTGAAAGCTTGCTTGAAAGATGCTTTATTGAATATATTGCTTGAAAGATGCTCTATTGGGTTGAGATCTGGTGACTGTGGGGGACATTTTAGTACAGTGAACTCATTGTTATGTTCAAGAAACCAGTTTGAAATGATTCGAGCTTTGTGACACGGTGCATTATCCTGCTGGAAGTAGCCATCAGAGGATGGGTACATGGTGGTCATAAAGGGATGGACATGGTCAGAAACAATGCTCAGGTAGCACGTGGCATTTAAATGATGCCCAATTGGCACTAAGGGGTCTAAAGTGTGCCAAGAAAACATCCCCCACACCATAACACCACCACCACCAGCCTGCACAGTGGTAACAAGGCATGATGGATCCATGTTCTCATTCTGTTTACGCCAAATTCTGACTCAACCATTTGAATGTCTCAACAGAAATCGAGACTCATAAGACCAGGCAACATTTTTCCAGTCTTCAACTGTCCAATTTTGGTGAGCACGTGCAAATTGTAGCCTCTTTTTCCTATTTATAGTGGAGATGAGTGGTACCCGGTGGGGTCTTCTGCTGTTGTAGCCCATCCGCCTCAAGGTTGTGCGTGTTGTGGCTTCACAAATGCTTTGCTGCATACCTCGGTTGTAACAAGTGGTTATTTCAGTCAAAGTTGCTCTTCTATCAGCTTGAATCAGTCGGCCGATTCTCCTCTGACCTCTAGCATCAACAAGGCATTTTCGCCCACAGGACTGCCGCATACTGGATGTTTTTCTCTTTTCACACCATTCTTTGTAAACCCTAGAAATGGTTGTGCGTGAAAATCCCAGTAACTGAGCAGATTGTGAAATACTCAGACCGGCCCGTCTGGCACCAACAACCATACCACGCTCAAAATTGCTTGAATCACCTTTCTTTCCCATTCTGACATTCAGTTTGGAGTTCAGGAGATTGTCTTGACCAGGACCACACCCCTAAATGCATTGAAGCAACTGATTGGTTGATTAGATAATTGCATTAATAAGAAATTGAACAGGTGTTCCTAATAATCCTTTAGGTGAGTGTGTGTATATATATATATATATATATATATATTCTGTATATACATACATAGAGTATACTGTGTATATGGGGTTGACTATGTATATTTAGTCCCATCTCTAATAGAAATCTGTTATGTTATATTATTATGTTCATGTTTATATATTTGATCTAAAACTAGGGTACTAGTTAATATCTGTACGTAATATAGCTTTTAGGTTAAATGGTCCAAAGAAACAAAAAACACACATGGCCCTTTAACAGCCCTCCATATCTTCCACAGGAAATAGTACAGTCTCGTTTTCAACCCATATTCCGCCAAATCTCACTTTCTTAACTACGATTGGTTAACGTTCCAACTTTTTATCTCGGATTGGCTGATCCTCAGGGACGGTAAAACCATTATCCAATCCTAGTGAAGGAGGCGGGCTTTCCGTGATACGGGTGGGGAACAAAAAAAAGACCCTGCTGAGTGGGAACGCCATCCTCCAATAGGACCTGAAGAGGGAAAAGTTGTAGCCCGTAGCGTTTACACTTCTTTCTGCGAAGCTTTAAAACTCCTCAAGCGGCGCCAGCTATGGAGAGGAACCGTGTCAAAATGCCCGTCTGACATTTCAAGACATAGAAGGTGAGATTTTATTGTTATCCGGACGTTGAGTTGAGTTTAAACCGCGCTGAAGGCTAACTGTGAGCTGAGAGGTAGCGAAAGTGAGAAGGAAAAGTTTTGGCTCCCGGGGGAACAAACAGTCAGATTCTGCTGCCTCTGTTTAAAAAAAAAAAAAGCTCTGTAGTACAAAACTAAAGCGTGTTTTTAATTGTCAGTGATGTTTAGTTGTCTTTCTACCTTTCTTAAGTCTTTTTGAACATATTGTTAGAATGTAAATGGGTTCTGTTTTGTGAATAAGTTAAACATTCCTGCAGCTGTTTATCACTCAAGCTAAAACCTCACTCTTAATAATAATAATAATAATAATAATCTATAATGTTACCTGCACTGGCTTATTGTAACACTGAGCTTAAACCTACAGGTGTTGTATATATTCTTCTACTTAAAAGTGTGCTCCTGTAATGCATTGTTTTCCCCCCCCAGTCAGTATATTATGGCCATTTTCATCTTCCTTATAGAGATCTAGTTAACAATCTATAATGATTAGAGAGACGATAAATTACCATATATACTAAGTATAATATCAATTTGTCTGCATTACCGTTTTATTAAACAGGAACGAATCTAAGTAAAGTATGTTACTACACAAAACAGATGCAATAATAATAATAATTTGCACATTCTTTATTTGTTGGTTCTGTGCTCACTCTTCCTGACTATCATCATCCTAGAAATCTAGTTAATAATCAGTCTGTAATAATGGTTAGAGAGAAAATATTATGCGTAAACATTTTACAAAACCGTAACAAATCTAATTAAAGTATGTTACTGCACGAAACAGATGCAACAATGATGATAATAGTAATAATAATCTGCACATTCCTTATTTGTTGGTACTTCCAGACTGTATATTATGGCCACTTTCATCATCCTAGAAATCTGGTTAATAATCTAACTATAATGATAGTTGATATTGTTAATGATACCTTATTGATAGAAAATAATCAATTAGTTTGTCTGCGTCAACATTTTACAAAACAGGTACAAGTCCCTTTAAGAAAATATGTTACTTCGCGGAACAGATGCAATAATCGTAATCATAATCATGATAATTTGTGCATTCCTTATTTGTTGATTCTGTGCTCCCACTTTATTTCATTTTGCATGATTTAAAAATCAACACACAAAATAAAAACGAGACAATTTTACTAAATTTTTGGATTTCTAGTTTTTCCAGTGAGAGATGCTTGTCTTAGTTTCTTTTTTTCCCATGCAATGTTGTAACTCAGTTCCATGCAGTGTACCACCTACAGTATACTACTATTAATGTATCCATGTACAAGAATGCATTCCTGTCTTCTACCTTCCTTCCCACCCCCCCGCCCCTCGAGCTGATGACCCTGGCCCTGAGCCTCGTTAACGTCAGAGCCGAGCAATAAACGGGCCTGGCTCCAAAATAAATAAATAGTTAAAATGCAAGAAGTATCGTTATGTGTGATAAAAAAAAATTACCAGTGGTTTCCAACGCATGCCCTTCTAGAACTACAACTTGTAAGGTTATGAAATTCCTCTCAATTTCATTCCATTCCGTTCCATTTCAATTCATGGCATTTCTTTTCCCTTGTGTTCAATTCCACACTGTTCCATGTCATGATATTTCTGCTCCATTTCTTTTCTTTCCATTCTGTTTTATTTCAGCGTTTCCATTGCATTGCCTCTTACTCAATTCTATTCACTTCCGTTCTGTTCTATTCAGTTCCACTGTTTTATTTAATTTTACAATTAATTCCGCTTGGTTTTTCTTTCTCTATTCTGTTTCATTTCTACTGGGTAGTTTCTAACATGGTACTTCATTCCATTTCTCTTAATTTCATTAATTAGTTTCATGCCATTTCACTTCAGTCTATTCCATTCTATCAGTTTGTTTTGTGTTTTCCCGCTCCATCCTATTTCATCAGTTAGGTTCATGATGTTTAATTTCATTCTATTCCATTGAGGTGTTATTATCAAATTCCATTCCATTCCATGCCATCTCATCCATTAGTTTTTTGGTGCCCTATTCTATGCCATACCATTTCATTCCATTCCATCAGATAGTTTCATAGCGTTGTGTTCTACTCCATGCCATGACATGCCATCACTCAGTTTTATGCCATGCCATGCCATTCCAACAGGTAGTTTCAGAGTGTCGAGTACGATTCCGTCCAATGCCATCACATAGTTTTAACAGTGTTGTTTTCCTACCCGTCTATTCCATGCCATTCCATACCTTTAATTAGTGTCAAGTTTTAATTGTACTTTTCAAGTTTATTCCAAATTTAAAAAGTTAAAAGCTGTGTGGTCTGCATGTCGACTGAAATCAGAGCCGTACCCTTATCAGCAGCATTGTTTACAACTCCCCTTTAGTTTTTTTTTTTTTTTTCACTCTGCTTTACCTGCATAAGGGCCCTTATGCCAACAGCCACACTACAATTACTGCACCGCTTACTGTGAGATTTACACAGAGAGATTGTTTTGAACCTTTTGGCCTTCGGCAGGAACAGAACGTTTTAAACCCCGTAATCTGTTGAAGAGCTTTGGTCTCTGACCGTATTGGGGCGGCTTTTGCTCCAGAGTCTTCGCTTCCCTGAGAACCCAAAAGTCTTTGTTTCAGTTTGTTTGAGTACACGGCTCATTCATCATGTCGTGCTTTTGTTTTATTTCCCAAACTGCATTCTCAAGGAGTAGCTAGAAAATATATACACAGGGAAGATGTATCCAGATGTGCATTCTTCTGCTTCGAAGTAGAACAGGAAGGAATGCAAACATGAAGAAACTTTGAATATGAAAGGAAAAACCTAAACCTACAGTACTACCTGGTCGTTTAGATTCGGCTAAACTGAGTTGCGAAAGAATTCTGACTCAAGAACAGAATTCTCATCAGTTTACCGACTTGCCAAGTCCAATTTTCTCATACACAGAACACATTCATTTCCAGCTCGTATTACAGCATGGCTGTAATCAGTTTTAAATGAAACTCGGTTGTGCTTTCCTCCGCCAGGCTTTGTTTAAGGGAAAAAGTGAATTCTGCTGCCAAGTTAGAGCCATGCTGCGCTCTGAGCACCTCCAAGATTAAAATTACATGAGGCCCAAGATGGGATTTCAACCACTTCCAGAGCGCTGTTGAAGAAATCAGTTTCAAATTTATATTAAGGCTTAAATCCCCCCCCCCCCCGCTCTCTTTCAAGACCATTTTTTCCCTCCCCCTCTTTAAACTGCTTATGAAATCTGGGTCTCATTGAATACAGTCTTTTTATTGTCCACAAGATCTTCCAAAAGGTTTTTGCTGGCTGGCCCTACAAAATTAAAATCGGTGCAATCAAAATCGGTGCAATGTGTGTTGGGCCTTTGTTTATAAAGTGTCATCGACTAAAAGACTTCCCAGATACAGACGAGTGATTAGGATGTCCACTAGCCTGGTGAGTTATCAAGACATGACGTTGCCAAACTGCATGGACGAGTGATTTGTTATGTAACATTATCATCTCCATTAGAGACCCAGTACATCTGCAAGGCATCTCGGTAATCTCTCAGAAAAAGAGATGTGGCTTCATTTATCTCAATCTTACAACATGGGAGGATTTTAGCGTTTGAATTTCTAGATTTAGTCCATGCTGCCATCTTGGAGGAATAACCTTTAAATTCGGTAATATGATAATACCACAGTTCAGCTATGAAATAAAAAGAGCAACGCGAGGTCAGCCGTGTATCTTATAAAATGTTTTCAATTACAGATGCAACTTTTGCAGCATTACATAAAGCTTTGCCAAGAGGATAATACATCATCCATCTAAAGGAAATCAAATTCGTGCCGAAATTTCCCCTCTGTAATCAGCAACCAGCAAGTGCCTTAAATATATCTGGCATTTCTGCATCTTCTAATTCTAGTACGCTGGTTGACGGGTGAAAAATAAAGTGCAACAATTTATTCTTTAATTTTTTTTTTTAATTTTGATTTACTTTTGGTAGTTGTATCAGTTTAGTACGTCCAAAAACAAGTAGCACTCAGGAGTTCAGGACAAATAAACCAACCAAACAAACAAACAAACAAATCCGAACGTCTTTTAATTGACCCAGACCAGCATTTTGTTGACTTTGGTTCTCCTTTGCCCACAATATAAAAGAGAATATACGAAGCACACTTATGTGGCTTATGCGAGGGTTGATAGAGTACACTGTGGTTAGCGGTGAAGTGCTGTATGAATAACTTGGCTTCACCGTTCACTGGCAAGACGCCTTTCCTTGTTTAAAATTCCCTTCCTCCAATCGCGAGGTTGAAACTATGTTATCTTGATTCAGCTTATTGTTCCAGGATTTTAGAGTGTGTGAAGAATCACAGCCCAGGTTTCTTAAAAAAAAAAAAAAAAAAGGCATGCAAACGTGATCTTCATTTTCCTCTTCACGTGATCGGTCGTAACTTTTAATAGAGTTTGTCTAAATAGTTCATTTCTGCAAACAGACATCGCGCATAGTGTTTCCATTGTGTCGCATATCAGACTTGGCTGCGTTCAGGTATTCCTTCAGCCAAATCTTGTGGAGCAAACAGCGTTGTTAAAAAGACACACACACACACACACACACACACACACACCCATTGTTTTCCCTCGAGGGTTATTTGTAAGAGAAGGCAGTCTTATATGTTCAGCCTTTTCTGAGGCTTTTTTTTGGCATCTCCTTTGATCAAGTCGAAGGCCTTTTTTTTTCTTCTTTTTATCTTTAACAGATCTTTCTTTCTAGCTACAGCCACAAAAGAAGCCACGGGCAACCGTAATCCCTTTGGGGAAAGAACACACCAGAGTGTGGATTGCTCAGCCTAAGAATAAGAGCTGGCTGGTATCGGTGGTAACGCTAAAACATTGCCGTGTTTTGCAGTGTACAGAGCTTGTGCAGTGCTGGTGGCTGGATGCCAGCGTGCTCTAGCCGTGTCTGGGGCTGAAGCTGCAGATGAGCTGTGCATGTTGGAACAGCAGTAATAAAATACTCATTCGCTTCCCAGCAGCAATGACTCATGGAGGCCAGCGTACTTTATCTTCTAGAGAGCGTTCCACTGTTTGGGAATCGTATGCCGAGGAACGCCGCACACACACACACACACACACACACACACACACACCTGCGAGCACTGACTGGAGCACGCTGCTCTGCCAGCTTCAGGACATGATTATACGTCGCAAAACGCAGAGATTTACAACTTTGCATTTTTTCTTTTTTTTTGTGGCAGTGAAGATGTTGCAGCAGTTTGCAGTCTGACCTTTCAAATCCGTTCTAGAGCATTTCCTCACCGTGACTCATATGGCTCAGAGCTGAAATCGAACCCATATTTCTTGTGCCACTCGCTTTACAAAAGCTAACTGCTGTCTCCGAGGGCTTCACGGATGTGCTCGTCGCTGGCAGGCTCGGCGCCATCTGACTCTGATTTACACAACGCCAGTTTGTGCAAAAGACATGTTTGTGTTGTGGACTTTTTAGTGCTGTCCATGATGTGGTAGCATGTCGGAGTGAGCGTTGCCTCTATAATTACACTCAGCAGTACTATGGCGCCATGTTAACTGCCATGCTGCCGAGCGGGCCTCGTCTCTCTCTCTTTCTCTCTAGCGGACTACACAAGCTTTATGAGTTGAGGCGTATTCGGACAAAGCGAGCGCTGTCCACAAGGTGACAGGTGATTATCACATACCGCTGGGATCAGTGAGAGTTTCCAGATTTGGTCTAAAAGTGACTCAGAGCTCCATATCCTTTTCCTCGATGCAAAGCACGAGTGCTCTTTTCACCGGACTAATGTTTGCATTTCCTTAAAAGGTTTTGCCGACTTCCAGATGCAACCTCGCAATCGCAGGTTTGCAATCAAGTCTGGACCAGACCAAGGAGATCAATTAGTCTGGAACTGGGGTTGTGCGATATTGATTTTCTTTGCTTGTGATTTACCCCAAAAAATCAAGAATAATGGTTTTAATATCCCTAAACTGAAAAAAATGCCTTTCCAACAAGATCAGGTTTAAGGAGGGTATCTTATTCTTACCACCTGTGCAGTCTGGAACTGCTTGCTGGCAGTGTCTGCGATGAACATCTGGATGGTGGTGGATTTTCAGGTGTTCCAAAACTGAAACTTTTGTTCATTCCACATATGCTTTTGGCATTTATTGATTTCTTTTATTTTTGGAATGATTAACTGTCTCACCAGCATACTTCAGTTTTAAATTGCTAAAAGGTCAGCAGATCTGATTACACATTCCAATCAGAGTAAATGCCATTGGATATTATACCTTGTAAAATGGTTGTGTAATGTATATAGCCGTGCGATTTAATCAGTCTTTTGTGGATACTAGGGATGGTGGGGGAAATCAGTTCAATAACATAACGCGGTTCTTTTGTCTTTCAAGTTCAAGTCGGCTTTTATTGTTATTTCAACTATTTACTGTACAGTTTAGTACACAGTGAAACGAAACAACGTTCCTCCAGGACTAAGGTGCTGCATACAACATAAATTAACAAAAACTAACTAGATAATTAAGAAACCTAATTAGCTGCCCCTGAGTGGTGCAGTGGTAAAGTGCTCGCCCTATCATCCAGAGATCGCGAGTTTGATCTCCGGGTGATGCTGTTACCTCTCACAGCCGCAGGCCTAGGGAGAGCTGATTGGCCGAGCTCTCTCACAGAGGAGGGATGAGAGGTACTTCGGGCTCCCACATTAACGACGGCTCTATAGCCAACCAGGGGCGTCTGTGAACTCACGCAAGCAGAAGAAGCGGATAACGCTGTCCTCCGAGTGTGTTACGCCGCCCTCAATGGTGCGTGAGCAAGCAGTTCGAAAAGATGCGGTCGGTGACGTCACGTGGTTCGGAGGGAACGTAATTTGTGATAGTCTTTGGGCCTTCCGGCTGAATGGTAGTGGAAGCTTAATGTGGGAGCCCCCTAGTGACGGGAAGGAATTGGATACGACTAAAATCGGGGACAAAAAACCTTATTAGCTGAATAGGTGAGACAAGACAAAAAAACAAAAAAAAACAAAAAAAAAAAAAAAACCTTATTAGCTGAATAGGTGAGACAAGACAGATTGACATTTTTAAGTTAACAGAAAACTGACTAAGTTCTATACATAAAGTGCACGTGCAAATGTGCAAACAAGAGCGACAAAGTGACAACGCGACAGCATGACACATTTCAAATCACGTATTTTCATGCTCATTAGATGCTTGTATTATTGTTATTGCTTTAAAACCTCTAATAAGGTTCAAAACCTTTCTGAAACAAATTGGACAGTAAAAGTTTGTGCTAACACTTTGAATTTAATAGAAATTTAAGATGGTCAAAAAAAGAAAAAGTCAGTGAAAGAAGAATCATCATGCCTCGTATTGCAGTTTAAATTAAAAATTGAGTATTAATTATTTGTTTTATTTAAAAAAAATAACATTTTAAGCACTTAACTAATAAACAAAGCAAAATTATATTTGACACTTTTTTTCCATCTTCTTCTTCTTCTTCTTTTGCCCGACCCAAAGATCGATCTTTTCCGTGACTGGGAAACAGCGATCTCAAAAACTAAACGTGAGTTTTTCGAGATCCGTTGCATCCCCTAGTTCAGGATCGTGTCTCTCACACAAGTCTATCAGGGACACATCCCTCCAGTTGTGTTGCTTTGTTTAGCTGTGTGATTCGTAAAAAAGGTTCCTTGCGTTGCCTTTGCCTTTGTGCACAGCTGCTGGCTGAGGCTTTAAATGCCCTGGGAAAAAATCCAAGACTCAGTCAAGACCTGGCATATGGTAGCCATCTTGTCCTGGCCAGTGCCTAAAGGAAAAACCAGATCCAGAGATAAATCAAGGGGCTCTGCGTTTTTCAGGGGCTTCGAAGGAGCCGATAGCTCGTGCGTAGACTAGAGTACCGTTCACAACCCGATCCACAGGATGACAAAATGGATTCATATCAAAACCGGTTCCTGCATGCGGAATGCACTCTGACACACTGGCGATCCATCAAGTACACACAGCACTTATCCAAAGACATTGTCCAAGTAGAGGCTCGGCTCCATTTGACGCACATGGCAAACGCTCTAGAGACGCGAGAAGCTTTTTTACATTTTTTTCTACCCCTCAAGATGTGAAGACAGACCCCTATTTTCAGTCAGACTCCTTGACCATCAGGACCCGCGTACCCTGTGAGCGTACTGCATATAGAAGCTTTGATTGTGCCACTTCAACTGGCCCACCGTTTGCACACTTGTTTATTTGCTCGGCCATGTTGCAGCTTGAGCTAAATTTGATTCTGCATTTCCTCAGGGAGAAGCCTGGTGGTTGAGATGCAGTAAGAGCGAACTGTGAGGTACGTTGTCTGTGATGTGTACACTTTTTTTAGTCTTATCGGTCCTGCGCTCGCAGCCTGAGTTATACACAGCTGTGTAGCATTCCACAAGCTAGGCATGGTGTATGATTTGAATTCCACTTTTTTTTTTTTCCCCAAGCTGCTGTGTCGAAACCCAGCTTCAACAATCCACACATGGTATTAATTATGTATGTTCTATGCAAAATGTAATCTAAGAGGACTTGGTGGTTGGACAGAACCTCTTCAGCTGTCTTTACTGTTTCATTCTGTGTAAATAGCTGGCTTCCAGACCGTTGCTTAAGGCAAGTTAGTTACCGTGCGCCGTATCGTTTCTGTACAAATCTTTTTTTTTTTTTCTTTCCACCATGACCTGAATCAAAAATTCAGCGTTTCTTCTGGTAACGATGAACTCTCGCCAAAGCCTTGCACACTTCTTAATTCTAGGCTCTCTTATAACCGCTGTGTGTTTGAGCCTAATGTGCGCATTCCCTGCAATCGATCTTATTTCTCATTTCTCAAACACCAGGGGTCCCTTTTCCTTCCCGTACAAAGAAATATTGGCTATATTTATCCAGTTTTCATAGAAACCTTATGGCAAATATTAGCACATCTCGGGGGGGGGGGGGGGGGGTTAGGGGGGACAAAACAAAACGATGCGCAGTTTCTGCAGGGACTGCAGGTCAATCAGCCGAATAAAGCGCATCCCGATCCACGCTGCTGGGTGGTCTTTTGGTGGAGGAGAGAACGCTGGCCTCGGTCATGCCTCCCCGTCATCTCCACCTCCTGAACTGTTTAGCAAGCTTTGCCTATACAAACAACTGCAGCGATTACTTACTCCTCTGTTTTCTTTGAATCGCTCAAAAGCTCTCTGTGTGAAGATGCACAGTACGAGTTTCTCTTTTTATATATATATATATATATATATATATATATATATATATATATATATATATATTGCAATGCACACAACATTATGGGTGACATATCAGAGTTCATAAGAGCACAAATTGTTAGTCTGCGTCTCACTGGCTGGTGACAGCGTGGTTTGATGCACATGGAAGTGAAGTTGAACATCTCCCAAGGCCTGCACTGTCACCAGATCTAAATATCATTGAGCCACTTTGGGGTGTTTTAAAGGAGCGAGTCAGGAAATGTTTTCCTCCACCAGCATCACGTCGTGACCTGGCCACTATTCTGCAAGAAGAATGGCTCGAAATCAGGACTTGTATCTGTCATTCCCAAGACGAATTGATTGGCCCTACACCATACTAATGAATTATTGTGGTCTAAAACCAGGTATTATATATATATATATATATATATATATATATATATATATATATATATAATACCTTTTTTCTCTTAAAAGAGCTAGCCCTAAAGCTTCACTGAGGAAGTGCACTTATTCCGCATCATTGCTTCTTCACTTTGATGAGTTTACTCAGGCTTTAAAGGACCGGTTTACGCAAACAATGCTAATGTTGCTTCCGATTACCGACATCTAGCACGGATTAAAGGACTCGCGCTAGAGAAAGTATTAGTTTAAAAAAAAGTTGAGCACGGCTCACCGGCACCGTACACGTCAGTGTCACGTGACTCAATGACGTCGACGACGACGACAACAACAACATGGAGCACAGGCCTGTCTTTTTTACCAACTGTACTCACTGAATTACAATCCTGTTTGTTCTGCATCTCATGGATCGAGTAATCTGATAATATTAGAGTCCCTTATCAGGTAAGATTAATCCCGTTTAAAGAAGGCGTAACTCTGATGAGAGCTCTAGTTTCTGTGGACAAAACCTTTTTCTTAATCTTTAATGAGTCTCAGATTGCACGGTGTGAAAAACATGTGTAGCTCTGTTACAGAGAGCTCTTCCTGTTTACAGAAATCACAATAGTTGCAGGTGATTAAACTCAACGTCACTGCATGTAGAGTCTGCCTTCCATATAAAGTCTGGTGTTTTCTAGCACGGATCGGATGGAGGCACCGAGGGCAACATAACATCCCGCTGTGCGAAGGATCAAATTTCAGCTGCGCCGTTTTCCCATCCGTGCGGCTCATTAAGCAGAAGCGAGCTTAAGATAGACCAGCTTTGATCAAGGCATCATTACGGCTCTGGCCATTTTTTATTACCTTTCAGCGATGACCTTTTGCTGGGTAATAAGAAGAATAATCCAGGGAAATGCCGCCGACATTCATTTCAGTTGTTTGTCCAGAAGCGTCAGGGGCGATGCATAATAGCAAAGTAGATTACACGCGACAGGACATTGTGACTCGCACCAAATCTGTTTTTTTTTTTTTTTGTTTTTTTTTGTGTGTTCCATTATTAATGTGGCAAGTACCTGTTTCCACCATGTGTGGATTTTGGAATGTGACAAATTAGGGATGCCATCTATTTTCAGCCCCCCAAACACACACACACACACACACACACACACACATACACATACACACACATGCACGCACACACATTTTTCCCTTGTTAAAAAAAAGATGATGGTGTTGAGTGTTCCTCCATGAGTCATTAAAGGGAACTACGCTTCGACTTGCCTGGCGCGCAAAGGGTGCTAATAAGGGGGCTGCGGTGTGGCATGGATGAACATGTCTGACTAAACAGAGCTAAAGCATCAATTAAAAGAAAGTGGTGTATATTTACACAAAAAAAATGAGAAAAGATGAGGAAGAGAAAAAAAAAGGTTGTTGAGAAAATATGTGGTATTTATAGGTTCATTTCCAAACCGCTTCACATGCACTGCTGCAAGTCACCTTGACCCTCCCGGCTATTTCCAGCCGAACCTTACCTTTCCATCTCTCCTTAAACAAACACCAGATAGCAGGCGTCAAATGCTAACAATGCTTTTTATAGCCGTAGGCATGGCCGTGCTGATCTTATTGCAGTAAAGCGTACATGACAGAACCTCTCTCTTTTTTTTGTCATGGGACAAAGGGGGGGAAAAAAACCAAAACGTCTTCTTCGGTTCTGCGGTCGTCAGGCTTGGCCCGTTAAACATTCGCGAGCTCTCCATGCTCATGCAGAGTCTGGATTTTAATGGAGTCTCAGAAATCTGGCAGGGTCCGTGCATTCCTCAGCCTTTTCTGAGCTGTTTGTCCGACTCTTGGAGAGAGAGAGAGAGAGAGAGAGAGGGCCTGTTTCCCCCTCGGGTCTCTTCTCTCTCACACACACACTCTCGCTCGCTCTCTTGTCTTTTCTTCCTTGCATTGTAACGCGTGGTATTTATAGGCTGGTGGTTGTGCTTTTAAGCCACTCACAGAACAATAAAGGCTAAGACCTGTTCGAGGCCACGCCGTCCCGAGACCGTCTTTTCACTAATGACTTAAGACGCTGTGAAAGAAACGACAGTGTGTCAAAAAAAGAAAGAAAGATAGATAGATAGAAAAAAACGTCTGTGTAGAACGTCATGCACGTGTCTCAGCTGCAATCTCACTCAAGAATAGTCTTGGTTCAGTGATAGGACATTAGTTAGGACGTTTTTTTATTTTTTGGTTTTGTTTTTTTGTGTGTGATGACACCGTGGTCTATTTCTGGAGACTGGCTGCCGATGAGTCAGAACGCATGGTAAACTCATCCACGTGCGCGCGTTCCACAGCGTGTTCCCGACCACATCGCTTCGCAATCATCCGGCCATTACCCTTATACATTTTCATTTCATCTAAGCATGAATATGCAGATCTTACATCTGGATAGCGGATGTGGCGTACCAGTGTGTGTTTTTCATGGGTTGCCATGTAAAAAAAAATAAATAAAACAAGACAAGAGCTCTACTTACATACATCCTCTGACCCTATAGCGACACGCCTAAAACTATTAACTTTGTCATGCAGAACGGATGAAATCTTGAACGTGATTGGACAAAAGGTATGGATTATTTCTAGTAGATCTGACTATCATGAACAACAGGTTAGTATTATTCTATTAATGGACTGTTATTTCTGAAGCTCACACGCAGGAACTTTGTTTCATGATTTTAATCAAACAGCTTTAAAACTGGGTTGTTGTTTAACATTCTTCTTATATCTTTTAGTTTTTCTTGTAAAAGTGAGCATGGAGTCTCAGGGCTCTTAGTCTGCTGGGTTTCTCAGGGTTTTCTCAGTAAAATGACAGGCTGCAGTGTGTGTGTGTGTGTGTGTGTGTATGGGCTGGTGTACAGTGACTGTTTATCATATCTTTAACGCAGGTAAAAACAGGAACTAACTTGTCCCTCAGATGTTCCACAACATTTAATCTAAATAAAACGCATTAAAACTAACGATGTCTCATTCATAATATCAAAGCGCTGAATACATTGAGACTGTTTGTACACTAATGCATACAAACACAGACACACACACACACACAGTCCTAAATATAACTACAAGAGGCATTCGAGTCAAACTGGGACTCATGAATGAAGGCGTAAAACAGATTTCAGACTTCAAGCACGGTGATGAGACGCTTAAGTAAAGACCTTCAAATGCGAGGCAAGGAATGACTTATCTTTTTTTTTTTTTTTTTTTAAAGACAGACAACTTTCGTGAGTTTAAGTTAAGTTTTAAGCCTATATTTGTCACATATACTGTATATTACAGCACACTGAAATTCCTTCTTCACATGTCCCAGCGTAACTGGGGTCAGAGCGCAGGGTCAGCTATGATACAGCGACCCTGGAGCAGACAGGGTTAAGGGCCTTGCTCAAGGGCTCAACAGTGGCAACCTGGTGGAGCTGGGGATCGAATCCCCCGATCAGTAACTCGGTGCCGTTGCCTTCTGAGCCACCACTGCCCCAAAGTGACACGTCTGTCTTTGTTGAACTGCACACACAGCCGTTCACGAACACCACTTGCACATCATAGGAACTTCGGCTGGGAGTTTTTGCCACATCCGATATACTGCACAAGTCTGATGTTGCTCCTAGACATTTCAACATGTTTGGGCTGTTAGTGGAGTTCCTGGGAGGCCAGCGTTTCAGATATGAAGCGACTTTCTACCATTACTGCTATCCAAGCACTAGTGAAACGCTGGGATTTGTGTATTAGTGTAGCAGAAGATTATATAGAGAAATGAAGCAAGTTTTTACTTTTATAACCGTGTTCCGTAAAATCAAAAGTCCTGGTTTGACTTGAATGCCGCTCGGACATTTTGTAAAAAGCAAAAAAAAATTTTTAATAAAGCCAGCAAAACAATAGTATTGCAGTTAAAAATCTTAAAGATTTTAATAAAGAAGTTTTAGCAAAGAAGTTTAATAAAATGTTATTCAATGTCTATATATTTATTTAATACAGTAGTACAGATTTAAAATGAGTAAGCTTACAAACATTGTAATTTTTTAAATACGCATTTTAATATTGTAATTATTAATGAATTCAAATGAATAAATGTTTACTTTAATAATTTGAACTTTATTTATATATTTATATTATATTTTCATATTGCCAGTCTAAGTTTATGCCTTAGTTGGACTCTCAGATTTATTTGGTTTTAGTTAGATATTTATTTAAATTCCCTAAGAGTAATGCGGATAATCGGCTGCTTACTCGTTTCTTGGTCAGCTGTGTTATTGCGTCATTCCAGTGACCTACAGACATCAAATGCAATTTATTAATGTGGCGATAAGGCCCATGCGTAAAACTGCGAACAAGACACGAACATAAAACCACGGCACATTAATAGGCGTTGCACTGACCTTGTGCTGCGGCAGCGCTCGATGGCTGACATTAATTTGTCGGGTGAGATCAACACTGTGTCAGAGCACTTTTCAGCACCTCCATGTGTTTGCACATACGCGCTGCCGCCCCGAAGACAAATAACGCTTTCGGACCACTGTCCCCCTCCCAGCCGCCGTATCCTCAGATACCATGTTGGACCAATTAGAAAAGGAGCAGACAGGACAGGACAGCAGAAACCTAATAAACTGTCTCTCGTCTTGTTTTTATCCACGGATCAACAGAGCCATGTTTGCCGTCTCCAGCTGCTTTTCATGGTCTTAACGAGCTTAGCAGTCACTGGAAAGGTCTCTGACATTTTGATTACAGGGCACAAATGTTTGCATCAGCTCTCTGGTGCTTCTTTAATACGGTTCACTCCATCAAATCGCGGTCTTCACAAATGCATGTTGTGGCCCGCGGAAGGTTTTTATTATTATTATTTTTATTAATTTTTTTTTTCTGTCTAAAAACTTTACTAAAATGAAATCTGTTTTGCATCCATCTCGAGCAGAATGAAAAGAGGTTTAAGGATTTCAAAGTCTGGCTGCCTGAAAAAGTGAAAAGGGAGAAGTTTTTCATTTAAATATTACACTTCCCCTGCTTGATTTTTCGGACAGATTGTTTTTGTCGTGGCACACAGCTTTTTATCGACTTCCGCAAATCATGACGTTCGGTGTGTCAGGAAATCCCACACGGATAGCAAATTTTTTGCGAGCTTTAGGCGGAATTATTTGTTTGCTTGCTTACCTTTTTTTTTTTTCTTCTTCTTCCTACCATGTTTGTTTAATGATCTCATTATCCAACATAATATGTTCAGAAAGCTTGCGTAAGATTAAAAATAATAATAATAATAAGGGTTTTAATATTTTTGTAAGAAGCTAATTTTCATGTTTTTTTTTCCCCTACTTTTTACCAGAATTTAATTTACCAGAATTTAATTTACCAGAATTTCTAATTGACTGAAAGCAGTAAAGTACATTTATGCATCTACGGTGTAGACACATGTGCCATCGTCCTGTCGTGTCTCCAATACCCCACAATACATCACTGCTTCAGGAAAACAATACCAGAAACTGTATACGAATCCTCAGGAACGTTTGTAAAAAAAAGTGAGGTCTGGACTCTAACAAGGTATTAGGTGTAATTAAGCTCGTTATATCGTTATATATAACCACACGTGCATGTGCGCCGCAGGTAAACATCATCGGAGATACTTATGGAATCCTAGTGAAGTTTAAGTGAAGTATCTATGATAAACAATGCATTCTTCTCCCTTCTGCCTTGAAACCCCCACTCCTGTTTTATGAGTGAAGACACTTACAGCTTTATCTGTTTGGCAAGCACGGACAAGGGAAGTGAAGTCAGACAAGACTCTTACAGGAATTCCAAATAGGTGAAAAGGAAACGCGTATTATATAAGATACAACATGAAGATATACCAGAAACAAGCTGCATACGCCAGTGTGATAGCAGGGATTTACCGTCGTTTGGAAACATGCCTGCTGTAATGGACTCCTAATGGAGTATATCAGGAGTATGACGGCCTGGGTGTCATCATGGATATCCAGGGTGTATTTCCTCCCTAAGCGGGAGTATAAAGTCAGGAAGGCAGTGATGCATCAAGATACAGCAATAAATGATATCGAGCGCTATACACATGTAGTTACAAGGGTAAAACCACGTTTTAGTTTCCCTAGCGAATCTCCCAATGGGTTTCTGACGCTCTGCAGAAGATCAGCCCCCGTTACTGTGTTGTGGCTGTCGGTGGACTGTTTGTTAGGGTCCTAATGGTGAGAACACCTTCCTGCGAAATTCGTCAGATTCTTGAGAACAGACCAAAGAGCCACTGTCTCTGTCCTCTGCACCGATCTCGACAGGCTTGGATTCCTTTTTCCCTGCTAGATATCCAGTGCTGTGCAAAAAGTTTGCGATGTCACTTATTTCTTCATGGTTTACCATAAAGATTTATTTTTTGATGCAGTCGTGAGAAACAGTTCAAGACACAGCGCCCTTGAAGCAGATAGGGTTAAGGGCCTTGCTCAAGGGCCCAACAATGGCAACCTGGTGGAGCTGGGGATCAAACCGCTGATCTTGGTGCCGTAGCCCTGTGAGCCACCACTGCCCCAAAGTGACGCCACTTATTTCTTCATGTTTTACCTTTTTGTATTTTTTGATGCAGTCTTGAGAAATAGTTCTCCAGTTCTTTTCCTCAAGGACTTACATTTTTTTGGGGGGTGAGGTTTTTACCTCTCATTTCCAATCCAGTTTTCAGCAGTTTTAGGAGAATGTTTTTGTTTTTGTTTGTTAAGCAGCACAGTGACCTATGAACCATTCAAGCTTAAAAAACATCTAACTTAAGGCATGAACCAGTGACAAACAGGTGGTAGATGATCAGGCTGGTGATTTGTATACTGATGATGCTGAGTGGTTGGATCAGACGAGAGGGGAAATGAGGTTGCTGTTGAGGTTTTTGTATGAAAATATATATATTATAATAATAATTTTATACCTTTTAGGCACATTGCAGCCTAGCTCGGTAAAACATTTGTTCCTGTTTCTTTCATATCTATATTATTTAATACAAAGAAATGGTGCATTTGAGAGAAAAAAAAATCTTAGAGTTTTGATAAGATTTGGTGTTCGGCATGATTGCGTTCTATAAACTAAAAATGAAAGAAGGCTCTCATTTGATGGTCGAGCTGTGCTTCGCAAGAAATTTGTGCTGAAATCAGTGATGGATTATAGTTTCAGCTTGCGGTCTGGAAAGCTCCAATTGTGCTGCTCTAAGCAAAGCTTTTTCTTCTCCAGCGTTTCCTAAAACGCAGTTGGATTTTTACATGATGAAAGTCCTGACAACTCGCAGCCTCAGGCTTAAAGCCGTTCTTTATATTTAGGTACCGGTTTCACATTAGAAGTTAGAGTTCGGGTTAGTTGTCCCGATGTGCTTTTTAAATTTAAAAAAAAAATTTTCATTCATGTCACATCAGGTCAGGGTTGAACAAATCATAAAGCCATTATCTCAGCACCAGGCAAATAAAAGCTCCGTGCAGGGACCCGTTCCTATGTTTGGTTGCCTGGAAGCTATTTGATTGGGCTGAAAAGTAGTAGATAACGTATTGACAGACATTGAAATATAGTAGGCTTGAAATATCATGCTAGCAGTATGGGGACAAACAAATGTAAGACCTGTATTTTTACCACTGAGGCTTTTACCAATGAGACCTTTATTACAATTACAAAAGATGGTGTATCTAAAGATATAAATGATAAAAAAACACAGGTCAAAGTTTCAGTCACAGTTTCCTTTGTGTATAAGACTTTTCTGTTTCTATTCACATTTAAAGGTTTCTCTAAGCGCTTAAACAGCTTCTTCTTCTTCTTTTTCTATTTTTTTTAACTCCCCCTCAAGTACAATATTCAGCACTGTTCCTCCTGACATCCGGCCAAATCAAAATACTTGGCAAATCTTTGCACATTTCTTGGAGCAAGGTGACAGATTAAATGGTCGAAAATGGAATAAATGAGAGGATAAACATAAGCGCTAATGCTTCCAGACAGGTGAACTGCATGATGCGATTGTAATTATCATCCTGCATGCTCCAGGCATTGTTGATTTCAAGTTTGGATGAAGATGACAAAAGGAAAAGATCTAAATGGATTAGAGAGAGAGAGAGAGAGAGCAAGAACTTCACGGATAAAGACTCAGCCTGCGTTGTTTGACTGAAAATGACATCTGCATTTATGTTTATAGGATTACGGTAAAAACTGTGGTCAAAAAAAAAGAAAAGAAAAGGGCATCTAGTGATTGTGCCAGTCATGCGTTAGTGTGATAAGAAAAACACAAGAGCAGCTGTTCGTCATGTGACTACAGACACTTTGTTGTTGTAGCTACCAGATGTTCTACAATAACCAGCTTCCACTTTTGCTTTAATGATTTCTTCCACATTCCATATTAGCTGCGTTATGGGGCGATCGATGTCGGACGCCCAAGCTCGACTGGACATACTGTAGCACCGTGCGAAGTGTAAATAGACGAAGAGATCTAAGAGGACCTGCAAGTTCAGAGTTCAAAAGTAGGAACTGCAAGAAAGCTGCGCTTATTTAAGTACATTAGGCGTTTGAAAAGAGAGACATGCCTGTGGTTAACACTTCAACTCTATCGGTTTCACTGAAATAACAGGATTGGGTGGCTCCAGGGTTTCCGGTTCGATCCTGAGCTCAGGTTTACCGACTGTGTGCAGTTTCACACATTTTCCCTTTGTTCATGTGAGTCTCCGGCAGGTTCTTTGGTTTCCTCCCACCTCACAAAAATATGCAAGTAGGTGGATTAGTTACGCTAAGTACCCCAGGGTGTGTGTGTGTGTGTGTGTGTGTGTGTGTGTGTGTGTGTGTGTGTGTACGGGAAGGTGGGGGGGCAGGGTGCCCTGCTATGAACTGGCATTCTGCACCAGGTGTATTCTTCCACCTTGCCATGCACCCAGCGTAACCCGGGACAGGCTACAGATCCATCACAACCATAACCAGATAAAGTGACTGTTATTACTACTCCCACTCCTACTCCTCCTCTTAATACCACCACCAACCGACTACTATCACCACTTTAACTACTAGGAATGGAATCCACCAGGAACCACCCGATACGATATTTTCTTGATACTGAGGTGCTGATTTGAATAAAATTGCAATTCTATAACGATCAGTATCATGATTTAAGAAACATCCCGATCCAATTCTCTGATTTTGTTTAATTAAATGTAGCCCATTCCTTTTTTTTTATATATATATATTTTTTTGGAATTTTTTCTCCGATTTTCTCCCTGATTTTAGTCGTATCCAATTCCTCCCTGTCCTCATCCAATTCCTTCTACTAGGGCCGCAGACTATCACGTGTTTCCTCCGACCCATGTGACGTCACCGACCGCATATTTTTGAACTGCTTGCTCACACACCGTTAGGGGCGGTGTAACACACTCGGAGGACGCTATCCACCTCTTCTTTCTGCGTGGGCTCACAGATGCCCCTGATTGGCTGTAGAGCCGTCATTAAAGTGTAACTCTCAGGACATTTTACATTTAGGCATCTTATCCAGAGCGACTTACATTTTTATCTCATTATACATCTAAGCAGTTGAGGGTTAAGGGCCTTGCTTAAGGGCCCAACAGTGGCAACTTGGTGGTTGTGGGGTTTGAACCTGGGATCTTCCGAACCGTAGTTCAATGCCTTAACCACTGAGCTACCCCTGACCACAGTACCTGTGAGAGAGCTCGGCCAATCAGCTCGCCCGATCAGTGGGATCTCCCACATTAAGGCTACTTACCTCCATCCAGACAGGAGGTCCAGGGGCTGTCACGTGTTTCCTCCAACCCACGTGACACCAGTCAAACTGCTTGCTCGCGCACTGTTGGGGGCGGCGTCACACACTTGAAGGCCAGCGCTATTCGCTTCCGCTACTACTTCTACCACCACTACTACTTTTACTACCACTTCTACTACCACTTCTGCTATTACCACCACTATACTCCCACTTATACTGTTACCCCCACCACCGCTCCTATAACCATATCTACAGTAATACACTGAACACCACTACTACTACAACGTGTGCCAAAACATTTGACATCATTTGAAATATGATTGAATGAGTAACTATGTGTCCTAGGCAAACAGAATTACTTAGGATTTATGTTGAACAATAAAAAATATATTTATCAAAATTCCAACAACATATCAAATGGATAAAAACTGTATTTTATTAACTTTTTATTTCGCAAAGGTTTTTTTTTAACTTTTTTTATTTATTTTACAAATGTTCAGTATGCGCACTGCCTATGATGCAACACACATCAAGTCGGTAGCTCAGCTCCTGCCAAACATGCTGTAGCACATGTTGTGTAACATTCTCCAGCGACTCAGTGATGCTCTCTTGAGAATCACCTCTAGGCTTGTAGGGGGGATAAAGACCAGGCCTTCAGGTGAACACGGTGGTCAACACATTTTAACAACACATCGTCATTATCACAATTTTTTGGGAGGACCCTGTACTACCACCACCACCACCACTTCTACTCCTCCTCCTTTCCCTACTACTATTACTACTAATATTTTCTTTTTCTTCATCTTCTTCTTCTGCTGTGTCTTCACAATCTTAGTTTCCACAGTGACATTATGCTCACTGGTCCATTACACAATAACGATGAGCTTTCTTATTTATGTAGCTTTTTGTTCGAGGGACGAAACCCAGCCATACATATGAGATTAATTTGAAACCCCATGCTACGTCGTGATGATTGGAAGATACGATTGCTTTCCAAGTTCCCAGTAATTCATGAACGAGATCCAGGTTGATGGCCACAAACTCACTAAATCCTTCGTCCTCATGTCTCTTGGCCTGAGATCATGCTGTTGGCTAATCCTTGGCAGCGCAGCATTGCGGCTGGAAAGAAAAAAAACACCACCATATGTAAGGATGGCATGGCTGAACCGGTAAACAGATTACCCACAGCTAGAAGGGTATATAAGCGAATAAAAGCAGTCGTGATGCGTCGTTGATGGTTAACTCGGGGTAAAGCTGTTTTGGATGGCGTTATATAATGCTCAGTAATCAGGAACACTGCGCACTGTTTGTCCTTTTTTCACGCTGTTGAAAACAGATCTGTTTCTGGATGATTCTGTTGAGCCGCTATCAAAATCACAGGGAACGGACGTCACAGTTTCCACTGTTTAACTTGGCGCTGTGTACACATTTACAGTACATCCTGTAACACATGGCACACACTTTTCTTTTTCTTTTTTTCTCTTTAATTATCAATTTGGAGTGAACAGCAATTATGAATTGCAAAATAATAATGGCATTGTATGAATTCCAAAGAGTCGGCTGCATGTTTTTCGGAGCTAATGGTACTGCCGCGGCTGTTTTATTTTCCCTCTATGATGGGATAATTAACTCTAAAATCATTTTACATTTTCCTTTCTGGTCTTTACACAGCCTGGCGGGTTTTTAATTCTTCACTTCTTTTGTGTGCTCTTAACCCAGGCTTATCTCAGCCACTCGGAGTGTTTAAGGAACCATGTGCAAACAAATGACCCGTCTGTATTTTCAGGTAGAGGCCGTGGTTTTATTCAGTGTGTAAATACACACAGTATTCAGTTCAATTTCGCACAGATGTAAGTCATACTACTCTCACTTAGCGATAAGAGTATTTTTACACAACAGATAAGCGCGCCAGACCGGGTTTAAGCTGAACCAATGATGTATCTCGTTCTAAATAAACGGCACGCAGCAAATTAATGTACTGACATGTTTGCGAGATAGTGAAGTCTGTAAACAGATTGTAAAAGCACGATAAGGTATTTTTCTTTTTCTTTTCCCCCCCCTCCAGTTTATTTAATTACTTAGACATTTTTGAAGAACTGCTGTTGAAATTATAGCTGGCTTACAAAAGGCTTATGTAAGTTTCTCGTACAGTTGTCATTTTTTTTAATATGGATTTTTTGCTTAAGATATTTTTTTTTCCACCAGATTGCTTTGGAATAAGTCACGTAAAAAATAGTTACCCATATGTTTGTTATTATTATTAGGATACTACTTTTCCTTCCCCTATTTTCTTCTTCTTTTTTTTTCATTACTTCTACTATTAATAGTACTAGTACTACCACGATCATTAATACTATTACTGCTGCTTCCACTATTACTCATACTAATTAAAAACAATAAAAGTAAAAGTTCCTTAGATTCACCTTCTCAAAGTGCCCCCCCCCCCTTTAATTTAGATATTTACCCCTGTTCTTCCTAACACCTGGGCGAAAAATAAAATACTTGGCAGATCTCTGCACATTTCAGGGAGGAGGGTGACAGATTAAATGGGGGAAATGGAATAAATGAGAGGATGAACGTTAAGGGCGTATGCTTCCAGACAGGTGAACTGCATGATGCGATTGTAATCATCGTCCTGCATGCTCTGTGGTTTGTAGAATTTGAAAGAGAGAGGGCAAGAACCTCACGCATTAAAGACTGCTTAACTTGTATGGTTTGACTTAAATGACATCTGCGCTTATATTTATGGGAAAGACTTCAAAATACAGTAGAAATTCAAAAGAAAATTGCCATCCGCTGAGATTGTGACATTCGTGTGTTAGTGTGATAAGTAATGAAAAACACGAGAGCAGCTGTTCATCATGTGACTACAAAACATACTATTACTCCTTACATAGTTACGTGACCAAAACCATACACTACTACAACTCCATGCACACAGACAGGGGAATTGAACCTAGACCCTGGAGGTACAAGGCGACAGTGCTAACCACTACCACCCTACCGTCTTTACCGCTGCTACTATTATTATTATCATTATTATCACAGCTGCTATTACTGTTAATTTAACTGTTATTGTTACCATTACCTCTACTATTACTAATGTCACTACTACCACAGCTGCAGCTCTTACTGCTAATACTATTATAACCGTTGCCAGTACTACTCTTACTGCTATTACAACCATTACCAATGCTACTGGGTGATTCACTCGAAAGAGACCCTAAATATCCTGTATTAACTGGATATTTTTAACAAAAACGTACAACGTGCTCCTCAGTATATGAAGTTTCGATTACGACAGGATGCCCTCCGAGTCGCACCAGTAAGGAGGTAGTTTAACGCCGTATTCCTTCACTCAGTCACTTGACTTCTCATCAGGATGCTGGTGTACGGTAATGAGCAGCGTGAACCTATCGAGTCACCAGTTTCGTTTTAGGCGATGTCAGAGTAAATTTAGGAACAAATATGGTGTTCCTGACCATGAAGTGGAGGAAAAAAAATGATCCAATTTATAAATTTTTTGGTTCAGATTGCCTCATCATAGCGAGAGTTGTTATAGAATATATTCGGCGCCTCTTTCAAGTGAATCACTCTGTAGTATTACTATTATTACCATTGTTGTTACTTATACAGTATTAATACTATAACTATTCCCACTGTTATTGCTATTCTCACTTCACCGCAAATACAAGTTTGACTTTTAACCTGAGGGAAACCTCTTCTTATGATTAAATAACTACTACTACTACCGTGACTACTAACACTGCAGCTGCTACTCCTGCTATTGCTACCTCACTGAAGAATGTAAAGTCCCGGGATGGATGACTTCACTACTTAAGAATTAGCATGACTTTTAACCCGAGGGAGTGATTGTCCTTGGCCTTCCTGCAGTTCATTCTTGTGCGAGTTTCCTCAAAAATAAAAGTGTAGACCAGGGACTCATTTCTGTCCTCAATACGCTTGAAAAACAACTCAAGCAAAGTTTAAACTTCTGCCGTAAACCTTTGAATAACCTGAACTTCCTCCTGGTTTTCTTTGCGTTGTCCTCAGTAGTGTTAAAAACGCCCATCTCTGAGGTCTGCTCAGTGTGGAGCTGTGGCGTTGCCTCTCTTGACCCTGTAACTACAAGCTGCTTTTTTTTTTCCTTCCCTACTTTTAAATACGCGGCAGAGTGATGTTTATTCTCTGCGATGCTTTTATAGAGAAAGGACAGGATAAGTACACACATCTGTTACGGATGTCATGTTTGCGTTGTCCCAGAGGCCTCCTGTCCATAATTATCGTGCCTGTTCCCTTGAAAGCTGCCAGGCAGGTAGAGGTTCCTCAGTATCTCAGCCTGGGCCAATCCCAGACCTAATAATAACGCGCCTGATGCTCGATTGCCAGCTGTTAACTAGAGCTTAGTGGACTTTGACAAGTCTTATCAACGACATTTGTGTGTTTTGTTTCTTTTCTCTCACAGATGCCCGGCTTAGTGTCATGCCCCGGTGGTCTGTTGGTATTTTGGATCCTCAGTCTTTCCTGTGTCCACATCGACTCTGAGATCTTGAGCAATGAAGGTAAGAACTGCTGGACGTTGAGGGTAAATAGTTTGCTTTTGAAAGAAAAAACGTTGTTTACTTTTTTTCTGCCTTTGCTTACCTTAAGCACCTGGATCTTCTCTAAATACATCTCCATGGTAAATGCTACCAGAGAAGAATCTAGCTGATTATCCGCTAAGACTTTAATAAAAAAAGTTTAATTTAATTAAATTAAACCCTAAGGCCTAGTTATGTCGTATTTTTGCACAAACAGTACGTGTCTGTTGTAAGAATCCAAGCTGAGAGCAATTCCCCATGCATCGTTTATGGAGTTCAATCTGTGTGTGTGTGTAAATGGCAGTATTCCTCCTGGCCCAATGAGTAGAAATGTGAGAAATGTGGTGGGCTTTAAAATGATACGCTTCTGCCAATATTCCCTGAAAGCCGACATTGAGCACGACAGTTTCTGGAGTACAGTTAGACCCAGGGTGTTGGAGTCCAGCCACTCCTCAGAGTGCATATGTGTTCGTACTTGCCTCTTTGTCCAGTTCTTGGCACTCAACTGCTGTTATTCCATCCTTGATATAAACCCTGTGGGCTGAAGGGGCAGTACAGGAGGGTAACATAAACAGTCTCGGTCCCTTCCAGAGCAAAGTTACGGCCTTGTTGACTGTACGATCGCCGGCTTGCTTACTTAGGGCCGAGCGGTGCCGCTACCGACTGCGCATTATCTAATCCTCATGGGGTAGTACATTTTTGATAATTGTATGTTCTTGTAGTTCAACAGGAAAATGAACAGATGAATCTTCAAAGCACATTTTTATTCCCCAAAGCCAGATATGTTTTGCTCATATTCATTTCTCTTTGCTTTGCTAATCTAGAGAATATGTAACATCTACAGTACATGTAATAACGATGCTTTTTCAGCCTAATCTTTTTTTTTTTTTTGGTGCAGTTTCAGACGTGCAGTTCGGCACTCTGGGTTCCACCGTGACGTTGACCTGCAGAGGCGCTCACCAAGGGTACGTTCCCATCCATTACTCCACATAGGCGCTACGTGACACAGCTTAGCCAAGTCTTCCAGTAAACACTGATAACTTCATGCTTCACACCCTGCTAGCTAAACACTCGGGCCAAGCCGCTGCAGCTCAATCACACAGAATCCCTTCACAGCGACTCCCCAGACTCTGAAATTGGCCACAGAAAGCCACGGCCTGGACCGGATCGATATCCTCAGTCAATACCTCTAATGTCCATGGGAGTACTGCGGTGAAAGGAGGGGGGGGGGGTCGTGCTAATTCGATCGCTATGTGACAGGATAAGTAAAGTGATTGAGGCACTGACTGTGAGTTTTGGCAGGTCGGAGGTGTTATGGACACACAACGGGAGCTTAGTAAAGGCGAGGCAGTCTTACCTCTCGGACGGCTCTCTGACCCTCACCAACACTACGCACAGCATGGAGGGTAACTACAGCTGCCTCGAGCCGAGAGATGGAGTCCTGCTGCAGAGCATCACGCTACGTCTAGGCTGTGAGTGAACGCTACACTTTTTTGTACAAATCTCAGATGATTTAAGCTGGTGGTCAAAACACAGTATATATTTCCTTTAAAGGTCCCGTATTTTACTGTTTCTTGAACAAGTTCACGCAGCTCTCAGAGCTCTCCCCCAAAGTGTATCTGTTAATCCGCTAGCTGTAATAAGCTAAATTATTCATACTTTCATACTACATCACTCCCATTACAAACTCGCTGTTTCAGTGTCTATGGAAACAAGCTACGGTTGAGCCACGCCCACAACAGAGAACAGCAAAGCTCAGAATAAGGCCAGGGGAGATATTTCTCCTAAATTTCCATTAGGAGAAATATCGAATTAAGTTGTTCAAGCCACGGGTGATACAAAATGAAAAAAAGAAATAAAAAAGCAGGTTTTTTCTCACGCTTTTTTTTTTTTTTTTTTTTTTTAGTTTAGAAGTTCAATTTATCACCATCAATAATTTTACGAAGTAATAACATGGTTTAGAGAATTTTTTCAAGTAATTAAATAAAGTAATGTATTGTTCAGTACAATCACGATGGAGGGTAGAAGCCAGAGGGAGTCAAAATGAACATTGTCCAAGGTGCTTGGAACAGCTTGGCAATCTTTTTTTTTATTTTTTATATAAACAATATAAAATCACGTGCGTAACAGGATTGGTCAAGATTTTGAGGCACTATTGATTTGAATCCGTTTCAATTTTTCATTTCATTCTTACTGGAAACATCAGATTTTTCACATTTTCCATTCGCATGTGTTTAATTTCGGACCAACGTGCATGGCCTCTGCAGCAGTCGGTAACATTTGTTCTACCTCAGTTCTTGATCGGTGCCTCTGGTTTAATAGTCAGGAAATTTTTTGAGTGAAAAAGGGAAGCACTTCAGCAGTGTCCCGCTCGAACTGCGGGCCGAGGCCACTGGAGACAATAAGTGTGTGGTGGTAAAACTCAAAACACTTCCTGTGGCAGGAAATAACTACACAACACAGCACTCCAGCTTCCTGTTAGGAAGGGCGAGATCATCCACACACAAGATCACACGAGTTTATGTGTTCAGCTTCTGCCCTGTTCCCATGAATTTACCCATGGAAAAACCCGCGGACGCCGTGTTATGCATGTTTAATTTTTTATTTTTAAAATTTTAAAATTTTAATTTTATGCTTGGTCGTGCAGATGCCCCTGAATATCTGAGCGTTTCCTGCAAACTGCCGAGTCACTTCAAAATGGTGTGCACGTGGACGCAAAGAGTGAGGACACACTTACCCACCAAGTACATCTCCTCAGTAAGGTGGGGTCACATGACTTATCACTTATCACCACTGGTCAGAACAAGACTACACGCTCATTATAAGACATAAAGTAGTGACATTATCACAGTGTTTGAGATGTGATCTATGCACGCTGAAGATAAACCAGCGTTATTTAAAGCGAATTTCTCCCTCATCTCTCAATCACATACATATCGAATTGCTTTAAATATAAATTGACCCTAATTTACTTCAAAGCATGATAATTAAATCTGTTTTAGCTGTGATGGCTAGTGGTTGAAAATTCAACAGCAGGTCTTAAAAGTGAACTGGCTGTAAATTGTTGAGAATTCTTAAACAAAATCTTTTAAATCTTCTAAATCGTCCTGTGCTGTTCAGGTAAAGAATGTACTTTCACTCAGGCTGTTGTGTTCGAATGGAAACGATTGTTGGAATGTGTTAATGCATCCATCACACTTTTGGAGACTTTTCTTAAATTATGATTTTTTTTTTTTTATTTAAAACTAATACACGATTTGTCTTGGTGACATGCCTGCAAAATGGTTTATAAACATCAATACACAGTTAAGGACTTACTTGTTTCGGTAGCTGTCGACCCTTGTGTAAGGTTTTACAGCATTTTACTCACCTCATTGATTATAATAAATGGTATAAGACCTTTAAGCCAGTTCAGGCACTTTCCAAGCACACTTATTCTTCTTTAGTGTCAGTTTGTACAGTACTGCGCACTGCAATTCTTGAGCCAACCCTCATTTATTCATATTCTGCATACAAAGAGCCAGACTGTCTTGTAGTCTTGAGGAGGAATAGTTCTCCAGGCTTCCTAAAAGGATTTTTCTGGCCCTTATTTTGTTGGCTCTCATTTTCAGCCCGGCCCCTGTAACCAAGCAGTTTCAGAGGAATGTTTTTCGTTTGTTAAGCCAATCATCCAAGCATTAAAATTAATAATGATAATAAAAAAAACATCATAAACCAGTGAGAAAAGTGTCCAGATGATCAGGCCAGTTATTAGTAAACTGGCGATGCTGAGTGGTTGGAACAGATGAGGGGCGAAATGAGGTTGCCGCTGAATTGGTTGTTACATAAACAACCAATTTTAAAATTGTATCTTTATGCACTTTGCAGCCTGTCACAGGAAAACATTTGTTTCTATTTCTTTAATTTAATATGAAGATATGTGTCGGCACGCTGGCCTCGCACGTACACCGTTTGACGGTTTACTAAGCGGTAAAGACGATGGATGAACGAATGAATGAAGACTTGAGATGTGGCTCAAGACTTTTGCTTGTACAGGCGTTTCTAAATAAACCGAAACTCAATGTGAAATCGATCACCTTTCTCATCTCTCTCTCTCTCTCTCTCTCTCACACACACACAGTGCGGATAGCGGCATACCAGAAACCTGTGAGCAAAAGGTGATGGAGGTGAACAAGTGCATCATCAGCAACCCTTTGTTCTGGGCCAGCAAACATCTGGTGAACATCACGGAAGTCAATCCACTCGGCTCCAAATCCACCATAACTTACGTGGACATCAACAAAAATTGTAAGCAGCTTAAGGCGTTATTTAAAAAAGCAAAAAAACAAACAAAACAAACCTTATTTAACTAGAAGAAGCCTGATTGTCAGCATTAATATGTACATTTATTAATTTATTTTGATTCGTGTGTGTGTGTGTGTGTGTGTAGTAAAGCCTGATGCTCCTGAAGAACTGATCTGCACCGGAGTGTACGCCGAGCCCATGCAGCTGCACATCGAGTGGAAGCCTCCCACATCGTGGCCCTCGGATGTGTCCGATGCGTTTCCTCTGAAGTTCGAGCTACAGTACAGACCAGTCGGGTCCAAATACTGGTCCAAGGTGAGCTTTTAATGCCGGCTTGTCCTCTTTTCCATCTTTAAAATCGAACGCTGGAATGAAGAGCCACATTTTAACAGTTTATATATATATATATATATATATATAAAGCAGCATATGGAAATATAAAAAAATATTAAATGAGTATAAAAAAATTATTTATTCTTTACTTATTCTTCTTATACCTATATTTATTTTATTTTATGCTTTTTTTGTGCCATTTATTGGGGGACAGCGAAGGAAGAATTTCATAGTGTGGGGGGAACATGTTTGTTTACTGTGCATATGACAATAAAACTTGAACTTTATCATTTTAGTAGTGAGATTAAAAAAAAACTTTGTATAAATCTAAACAAAATGAAAATATGAAATAAATGCAAGGACGAAGGCAAAAGAAAAGGAAAGTGATTAAAATTCATCGCTATAGAAGCAATCTAATCAGTTTGACACTAATTGCACATCAACCTTGTGTACTGTATGGCACTGGTGAGGGCAGGGAATCGCCGCAGCACCTCTCCTCTCCTCTCACGCTCTCCTCTCACGCTCTCCTATCACACCAACATATCTTTCCACCTTTTTTATCTGACTCCCTCTTATCACACCTCCAACACAACTTTCCACTTCTCCTGTTCGAGTTCTTCTGATGGGTTTCTAATCCTCTCTCTCTCCCTCTCTCTCTCTTTCTCTCTCTCCCTCTCTCTCTCTTTCTCTCTCTCTCTCCCCCCCACTCTCTCTCCCTCTCTTTCTCTCTCTCTTTCTCTCTCTCCCTCTCTTTCTCTCTCTCCCTCTCTCACTCTCTTTCTCTCTCTCTCTCCCTCTCTCTCCCCCTCTCTCTCTCCCCCTCTCTCTCTTTCTCTCTCTCCCTTTCTCTCCCCTCTCTCTCTCTCTCTCTCTCTCTCTCTCTCTCTCTCTCTCTGCCTTTCTCCCTCTCTCCCCCCACCCTCTCTCTCTTTCTCTCTCTCCCTTTCTCTCCTCTCTCTCTCTCTCTTTCTTTCTCCCTCTCTCTCCCCCTCTCTCTCTCTCCCTCTCTCTCCCCCTCTCTTTCTCCCCCTCTCTCTCCCCCCCCTCTCTCCCTCTCTCTCTCTCCCCCTCTCTTTCGGTCAGACAGTTTGACCTTTCAGAAGCGTGCCAGATCTTCTTGCAATTTCTCAGAAGCCTGAATGTGTATTGGAACTGATTATAAGCTTCTGTTGTCTTTTTTTTTTCCCTCAGTAGTCATAGGTGTGGCCTTTGCCTTATTGCGCATGAAGCTCAGTACTGAGAATAATGTTAAAAGTGAGGAGGAGGAGCAATTAAATGTTGGCATAAAACATAACATTTGTACATTTGAAAGGCAGAACTCTAAATGTTCTAAATGTGATTTTTTTTTTTTTTAAGTAGGTTGAAAAAGAAGCTAAATATTTTTTCTCACTAATCCTAAATTTTACAAACACAAGGATAGTTTTGAGCTTTAAATAATTTTTCATTAGGTCAGAAGGTGAATGTATTTAGAGTTTTAATGCGGAAGATGAAAAATAAACACAGTCTTTCCTTTTTTCTTGTTGTATCCGAGTATGTTTAACTCTGTGGTGTCTGTGCAGATGGAGACAGAGGACACGAGTATGGTGATCCTGGACGCCCTGATGGGTCACTTACATGAGGTGCGAGTACGAGCCCAGGACGGTCTCATTAACCACAGCCAGTGGAGTGAGTGGAGTCAGGTGGTGCAGGGCCAGCCCTGGAACGGTAAGCAACACCCCCCCCCCCCACACACACACGGATATACACGCGTACACAGAGCTACTGAAACGCACACACACACATAGAAACATACGCAGAGAGCGAGAGAGAGACACAGACAAAAACATTTACATACCGAGTTACACAGACTGAAACGCACAGGCATGTACACTGATCCTGAGACACGTACATGAAAGTTGAAACAAACCTGAAAGACACAAAGCCAAAGACAAAAAGAGACAGAGAGACAAACACCTAGACACAGAGATGAACCCAAAGACACAGACAAATACACACTGACACAGACGTAAACACACATAAAAAGACATATAAAAACACCAAACATGAGACACAGACATTAACACAGATATAGAGACATACAGATATAAATAGGAGGGAGAGAGAGAGATGTGCGCACACACACACACGTGCGCTCAGAGAAAAAGAGAGACACAGAGACACATACACAGACAAATGTAAAACAGAGACACACACAGACATAAAACTGACACACAGATCCAAACCACAGAAAGCACATTGAGATAGAGACTTGCACAGAAAGCCATAGACACAAACACACACACACACACACACACACACACTGACAGAAGACAATAATATTTGTTCTCTTGTCACCTAATGTAATGACACTGACATTTATTCAGACGGACGGTCAGTGCCTCCACTTCATCTGAACACAGGTTTAATTAATGCTGGTCGCCTTTATTTTTTTTAAACAGTGCCCTCTTTTGGTGGATCATCTATTCATCTATTTCTTTAGGAAACAAAAAAGGATTTCTCACATTTCAAAGCGTCCGAGTGCTGTTTATAGCTTCTGACTGAGCACACTCGAACGTTGCTGCCAATTACGTGGTAAATTGTTTGGTTAAAATAATAGCGGATGATAGTAACAGGAACAGATCATTAGCCTTTTTTTTTTTTTTTTTTTTTTTTTATAATTTGTAATACATTCCTACCTCCTCAAAGTCATAACTGCTTTTGTAACTCGTGTAAAGTACAGCGGGGAATCAATCTGATAGCTGTTTTGGGAGGCAAATGCGGTGCTTGTGTGTCGTCTGAGAATCTCGACCACGTCTCATCATGTGACTGAAACCTACAGCAGGACGAACACACACACATTTATATAAACGTACAGCTCTTGTACACAAATACAATGCTATGTTTTTTTCTTTTTCTTTTTCCTTTTCAGATCCTTCCATGATACCTGAAACCACCACAGAACTTTTTGAGCCAATCTTCCCTTCCACGTTTCCAGTGAAGGCAACAGAGAATTCTAAAGGTAACTTATTGGCATTTATTATTTTATTTATTTATTATTATCATAACAGAGACCGGTCCAGAGAAAAGCCAAAGTACTGTACATACTCACTTTTTTTTTTCTTCTTCTTCCTTGGACCGATCTCTTTTTTTTTTTTTTCCATCCATGAAAGGCTTGAGGATTTGGCAGTAGAAGAGAGCACAAGTTGAGCTGAGATCGAACACGCGTTGTTAGATGTCTTTGAGATCTCATCCAGATGCTTTTTTAGGTTTTATCCAGATGTGTCAGGCCTTTGGTGTTTTGGAGGCTGGCTTTACTCTTCACTTACTCATATCGCGCACCAATCACGGCACAGATCGGGGCTTCGTAAAGCGGGCCATGTGGCAGGCGCCGCTGTGACTCACTCTGCCTTAATGGGCTAATCGTTTCCAGATTTCAAGTGTTCTTCTTCAGCTAGCGCGCACAGCATTGCTCGTAGAGTTACAAGAGAGCTCGCCAATCAGAATGCAGATCTTGTCTGAGAAGACTTGTGGGATTGGTGCACTAGGGAACACTGAATTTTACACCTTTGTTTACAGGCACAGACATTGGCTCTTGTACTGTAGTATTGGACTCTATCTGGACTATTAATGAGTAACTACTGTACACCACAGCACTGTTGAATTCTTGAGTCAGTCAGTTGCTGAGTAATTTTCCATAAGAGCAGTTTTAAGTGTTTAAAGGGGCGTTCCAGTCAAACTGGGACTTGTGATGAAATTTCTTATGAATAAAGCTATAAAACTGTCTAGCATTTAAAGAAGGAAGACTTCAAGCACAGTACAGTGATGAGACTATGAGCTGAAGTAAAACTTTAAATCATTGTTTAAACATTTTAACGAATGCCATGTGGCTCTGAATGACGGGGTGGCTCGGAGCCCATTGCAGTCGCTCGATGGAACATGTCTTGTCTCCAACTTGCATAAGAGACACATGTCTGTGGGAACTGTACACACAATTATTCACTCACACCACTTGCGCATTACAAGAACCCGACTGGGAGTTATCGCCTCGTCCCATGTACAGTCCTGACCTTCCTCCAAGTCGTTTCCTCATTTGTTTGAGGTGTTAAAGGAGTTCCTCTGAGGACAGGGTTTCAGACATGAAGCAGGTGGTCTGATCTTGGCTCCGGTGGACTGAGAAGACGTTCTTCCTTGATGGATTCCAAGCACTGGGATGAGTGCTTCAGTGTAGCAGGGGATTTGATTATATAGAGAAATAAATGGATTTTTTTTTTTTTTTTAAACTCTCATAACTGTGGTCTGTTTTTTGACTTGAACATCGCTTGTACGTTGTGGTTTCTGTAGTAAAAACTAATGTACAGGGACTTGTACAACACCCTCTCCATGTAAACACTAAATATTTTATTAATTTAACTAAGAAATACTTATTCATTTATTTAGTGAAGTTTATTTTCTAGTAGTAGAAGTAGCCCAGTAGAAAATGAACGAATCACTCTCCGAAACGACTTGTTCTTGTGAGTCACATTAAAGATTCGTTCAAAAAAAACTAATCGTTCATGAACGACCCATCACTACCAGTCAGCTCTCCGGCTGCGAGAGTTTGCAGCATCACCCGGGAAACTCGATCTCCGGGTGACAGGGCGAGCACTTTGCCACTGCACCACTTGGCGACCCTCCTTTAGTAAAGTTTAAAGACTAAAAATGAAAAACCTTTTCCCTGCTAAAACTTAAGTGATAACAGGAACACTCAACATTAAATGTAGGGTGAAAAAGGAAGTATGATGTTACATTCTTGAGTTGCTAAACATTGTACCTGTTGTAAATGGTTACAGTTGGAAAAATTGTCAGACTTGGTTATTGGAAAACAATCAACAACATTTGTATGGTTACGAAATCCTCTGCAGTCACACAGTGCTTTGACATGTTTTATCAAAAAAATTAATGTTGGTGTGTCTGTACATTAAAGATATTTATGAAGTAAATAATTTGGGCGGACGTAAAAAGGAGTAATAGAGCACATCAAGATGGTTTTTGGAATTTTTCTCCGCCTGTTTGTTGGTGCACGTATCACGTAAAAAAAACCTGAACGAATTATAATTAATATGTACTCCTTTAAAAGGTAAACAAAAAAAAGCCCTTATATCATTAAAAAATCGACTAGTTCATCTTAAATTGTGCTGTACATTTTTTAATACATGCTTATGAATGTGCAATTAAATTCCACATGAACAAAATCTAGTTTCATAATAAAGTAATAAAAAGTAGAGATTAAACAGTTTTGTCCATTTTAAGTAATGATTATAACTGTTATTGTTTTTGTTATCGGTTTCTCAGAGTCATCTATAGATGAGAATGGAAGTCAGGCTTTGATCATCCTGGGCCTGTTGATAGCAGTAATGGCGGTGGTGATGGTTACGATCACAGCCCTACTATGGTGAGTGCGTTTTTCTTTTTTTTTTTTTTTACACTTGAGTTATTGAGCGCGTTTCTTATGCCGCATGAGAACTTGAACGGTTGAGTGTGATTTAAACTTGTGCTGTTGGAGCACAAACAAATTAAACTTTAAAACAATATGTATTTTAAAGCAGTTTTGTATTTTGCCTAAAATCTTTACTTGTAACTCATGCTGTGTTTCAAAACAAATCAGAACGCAGACATGTCGTGTGGGAGTTTCTCATCTGGTGAACGTAAATGGCTGAAAGCCAGTGACCTTCCTGCAGAAGGAGCGTGTCTGTGAGAACTCTGCAGCTTTCCCTGAGCTAGCTGGCACGCACTTGTTCGCCACAAAAAAATTTCCATTAATCGTGGGATGAGTAGCAGAGATCATGCAGTATTTATGGTGTTTTTTGGTGCCTAATGAAAGCTGGCAGTTTCGAGAAGTATCGGTGGATTAGAGGTGGAGCTGGTAACGCTAAAACACTATACAGACTTAATCTCGGGAGTAAAACAAAGGAGCTGTGATTACTAATAAGATTATTTTTGCAGAGACACACAAAACACCTACTAAATTTTTATTTAACAAAACAATTTAAAAAATCTGTTATGTTTATAACGGAGGTGAACCGGGTGATCAGTGACCAGAATTTGCTGGTTTTCAGTTTAATGGGCCGTGGCCGCTGATCAGTCGATCAGGCTCAGAGATAAATGGTTCTCTAGCGCACACACAACCTTCAGAGTGGTGCAAAAGAAACACATTTTTATGGTGATACCTTTTTCTAAGTGCATGCGTTAAAAGCATCCGATCGGCCTTTGTCTCCAAACTCTGTGGGCGAATTAGTCTCAAATTCACTCATTACAAACACTTACTTATACCAGTCTCAAAACACAGTGAGCGCTATTTGGAGCTTAAGCGTGTGTTCGATCCTGTGTGAGAAGCCGCACACTCAACCCGTGCGCTCACTGTTGAGGTTTGGGACTTTGGAGGCATTTGAGGCGAGAAAACGTCATTGTTTATTTATAATCCCACATTCTAAACTATTTACACGTATGTTAGGAGTGAATTATTCACTATGTTTGTTTAGAAATAATAAATATGCTGGATCACAGACCTACATGCTGCTCAGTTAAGTTCAATTCAGTTCAACTCAATTTTATTTATATAGCGCTTTTAACAATGGCCATTGTCTTAATGCAGCTTCACAAAATGAAAAATAAAAAAATTAATTGAGTGAGAAAAAAATATGTTTAGATAATACTGAGATTGTGAGATTGTCCCTGATGAGCAAGCCAAGGGCAACGGTGGCAAGGAAAAACTCCCTAAGATGGCAGTAGAAAGAAATCTTGAGAGGAACCGGACTCATCTAGGGACCCATCCTCATTTGGGTGATAACAGATAACAGGAATTATATAACGACATCGAGTGTGTTGGGCTGCTGAGGGTCAGTATAACAGAGGTTATCCAAGTTATCATGAAGTCCACTTCAGCACAGGGACGAGTCAGCAGGTGCAGAGGATAGAGAGGAGTCTGGATCACTAAAAGCTTAGGAGCAGCATGTGTACATCCAAACCATCATGAAGCAGAATCCAGCTGGAGGTGGTCCTTAAGTGTCAAACTCTCGTATTTGAAGTTTGTATTGATTAAATGCTACACTTGGTTTTTAAGTAAGAAAACTTGTTATAAATTAAATGTTATAAGGAACGGGCTACGTTTAATCAATCTTTAAACTTTTTTAAAGGTAGAAAAATTGTGATAAGATCAGAGTAAAAATTTAAAATTGAATCGGGATATTTATAAAATCGTGATACTCGTAGAATTGCAATTTTAATCGAAAACCAAAAATGGTTCTGGAAGGTGAATACCATTCCCATATATTCGTGCCAGCTCTATGGTTTCCTCCCACAGTCCAAAGACGTGTAGGCTGATTGGCGTTCCCAAATTACCCGTAGTGTGTGAATGGGTGTGTGAATGTGTATGTGTGTGTGTGCGCCCTGCGATGGATTGGCACCCTGTTCAGGGTGTACCCCGCCTCGTGCCCAAAGTCTCCAGGTCCCTGTGACCCTGAATACAGAATAAAGCGGTATAGACAATGAGTGAGTGAATAAAATAAAATGTTTGAAGTGGGTATCTAGGTTTGCATGCACTGCAATCTATTGATTAAATAGTCTGTTGACTGAACATCAGCAAACTTCCCATGTATTAACAGGGATAAGCATTGCCTGGCTCAACTCACTAGTTGGATTAATTGTTATTTGCTTGTAGCGTGCACAGATAAATTCTCTCTCTCACTAAAACACACACGAGAGAGAGAGAGAGCTGGGGAATTTGCCCCCAGGACAAGTGGCTGATCTACTTTTTCCCCACAATTCAAAACCTTGTTTTTCTCTTCACCTTAAAACATCTGTTTCTGCATAGCCCAGGTTTCCTCGAGTTGTAGAAGGGCTTGCCTGACCTAAAATGTTTGCTGTAATGTATACAGTACCACCATTATTCCAGACAAGTGGCTCCATCACTCGTCTCTACATTTGTTTGACATTCTGTCATTACATTTTACTTTAAATAGATTTCCCTTTGTTCTGCTTTGTTTGTAGTGCGAGGAACAGGAGGCAGGGCAACGTGACAAAACAGGAACTAACCTCAATGGTGAAGATGAAGTCCTTGCTAATCTAAAGTGAGTTGCATGAGCATGATCTTTTGCGTCATCAAGATGATATAATGGTGTTAAACATGTCGGAAGACCAATTAACTGTTACTTTGCAGTCTGTATTGTGTCTTTCTTATGCGTTATCAAGGCCAGAATGTTCGTTGCGCACATTTTTTGCCTTGATCTGGTGCGACCTGGATTTTCCTTTTTTTTCCTTCTCTCTCTCTCTCTCTCTCTCCTCACTATTTATATTTATGAGCACCTGATAACTATGAGCTTAATCAATGTCTTAATTAAGAAATTTGGCAAAAGACTTATACCGAACAGGGTTTAAAAACGTTTCATGTACATTTGGTATATTTATATTAGAAGTTCATTCCATATAAGTACATTTGGGTCTCAAGAGGATAAAAAAAACAAGCTATTAATTAATTAATTTTGAGCGTAGCTGCAGCTTTTTTTTTTTTAGAGAGAGTCTGAAAAATCTTACTTAATGTATTAACATTTATTAATCTGTAATTCCTGTCATGCACTTAAATAAATACGAATCCTTCCTAATGAATGAATGAATTAATTCAGTCCAATCTGTTTTTTTCTTTCTCTCGTCTGCAGATTTTCAGGTTGGCCTCGTCTTTTTCAGCCCTCATAGGGCTTCATCATAGGGAGTCATGGCCACTGCCACTGCAGCGCTAAAACCCACACTACATCGCCCGCAGTTTCACTTCTCTCCTGCCGCTGCTTGGGGAATTGGCTCCTTTCAGTGGAGTTCTAAATCCCATAAACTGTGAAACCCCCCCTTCCAATGTAGCACAACTTAACAAAGAACAGTTACTGGCTTTCATTGTTTGACGTGCAACGCAGATTTTTTTGCCAGCTTTGGACCATGAACCCCAGCAGGTTTTTTTTTTTTTTTTTTTTTAACTCAATGCATCTGCACTTATCCGTCGCTTCAGCTTTTCCATGCAGACTCGTGCCATTTGGCTGCAGTGACACTTGGAACGCTGTGAAGAAAAAAAAAATGAAAAAAAGAGAAGCGCGGTTGTTTAACCAGTCGCGGGCCGTGTCTTGGGCATTAAGAATACAGTCGACATTCTCTACATTTCAATGCAAGGGACGGAGCTCCCGCACCTGAACATAGCTGCTACACGCGGACAGGAGATGTTTTGCAGACAGCTGACTGAGCAAAGCTGAGCATTTCAAGGAGTTTGTATTCTGTTCACATTGAGATGAAGATTTCTGCGTCGCTTCATTTCTTCAGCCTTTAAGTCCTTGTTTTTTTTTTTGTTTGTTTGTTTTTTTTAAACCCGGTTGAAGCATCTGCAAATTAATCCTGTGCTTGATTATTGAACCCAACGTTGCCTTATAACTAAATATAACCTCGGCTTCAGCAGTAAAAACCCACCTCTCGTATAAGGGTTGTAGGCAGGGCCAATAATAACCGTCTTCTAGACCGCTGAGACAGTAAGTTGGCATCCTACAAGACCACACACCAATATCGGCGCTCTGAATCAATGTAGTTAATAGTGGGGTTTTTTTCTTCTTCTTCTTTACTTACCTCAACATCGATTATATAACTGTTTTGGGAAAAGTGAAAATGAGTTTTCACCGAGTGTGGAAACAGAAAGTGAACATATAACTACTTGGCCTTGTATTATTAACACACCCACTCAGGACATAACCACAGCCAGGGCAAAACCAGCAGCAAGTTTCTAATGAGTCTCTGTACTGTTCTGTACATTTCAATATTGTTCATTTTCTTATTGGTTTCACTAGTAACCATGACGATCTACGAAGCTGGATTTCTGCTGGTGGTTTGCGTGGATGCTGATGAGCGTTTAATGTGCA